>NC_036866.1:26951022-26967819 GCF_002910315.2 Salvelinus sp. IW2-2015
AATCTCCAGAGATTTTGGTGAATTTGGTTGGTACATATTCACAATGTATAACCACGATTTGCAGCTCTAATATGCACATTTTTCGAACAAACATAATGTTTGTATAACATGATGTTATAAGATGTCATCTGATGAAGTTGTCCAAAGGTTAGTGATTCATTTTATCTATATTTGCTATTTTTGTGAAATCTATGCTGGCGTGATAAATAGCTTTGTGTGTTTGGCTATTGTGATGGAGCTAACTATAATTATATTGTGTTTTCGCTGTAAACACTTAAAAAATCGGAAATATTTCTGGATTCACAAGATGTTTATCTTTCATTTGCTGTACACCATGTATTTTTCATAAATGTTTTTATGATGAGTATTATGTATTTCACGGTTGCTCTCTGTAATTATTCTGCTGGCTGCTTTGGTGCTATTTGTGATGGTGGCTACAATGTAAAACCAGGATTTGTAGCTATAAATATGCACATTTCGAACAAAACATTAAATGTATTGTATAACAGATGTTAAGACTGTCATCTGATGAAGTTGTTCAAGGTTAGTGATTCATTTTATCTCTATTTGGGTTTGTGAAGGCTTCCTATGCGGTGAGAACATGGTGAAAATATGCCGTTGTGTGATTTGGCTATTGTGGTTAGCTAATATAAATACATATTGTGTTTTCGCTGTAAAACATTTTAAAAATCAGAAATGATGGCTGGATTCACAAGATGTTTATCTTTTATTTGCATGTATGGACTTGTGATTTCATGAAATTAATTCTAGATATCCTGTCCCGTTAGGCTAGGCATCATGCTAGTCAGCTTCTTTGATGAGGAGGATCCCGATCCGGAGAGAGAAGCGGTAGAGGTTTAAGCTGTTGTTAGCTAGCTAGCGGAAGTTAGACGGCTGGCTTGCTAGCTAACATTGAACCTATTTGTTTAACTTTAGCGAGCTATGACAATCAGTTGTATTCTATAGTACCCTATAGCTTGGGATTATAGTTATTGTTTAGCTAGCTGTTACACGTATAATGTTACATGTCTAAATAAATACCCCACTTAAAGCTTGCTGTTAGCTGACGCTAACACTATCTGAGGTTAGATGGTTGGCTTCGAAATAATACCCCCTGGCCTTTCTAGGGATCGCAAAAGAAAAAGCCAGTATCTCAGACTGGCCAATAAAAAGAATACGATAGACTTGTGAGGCATCTGTTTCTCAAACTAGACACTCTAATGTACTTGTCCTCTTGCTCAGTTGTGCACCGGGGCCTCCCACTCCTCTTTCTATTCTGGTTAGAGCCAGTTTGTGAAGGGAGTAGTACACAGCGTTGTATGAGATCACAGTTTCTTGGCAATTTCTCGCATGGAATAGCCTTCATTTCTCAGAACAAGAATAGACTGACAAGTTTCGGGAAAAAAGTTATTTGTTTCTGGCTATGTTGAGCCTGTAATCAAACCCACAAATGCTGATGCTCCAGATACTCAACTAGTGTGCATATTTGAGGTATAAATTGTAGTTTTACATTGCAGCCACCATCACAAATAGCACCAAAGCAGCCAGAATAATTACAGAGAGCAACGTGAAATACTAAAATACTCATCATAAAACATTAATGAAAAATACATGGTGTACAGCAAATGAAAGATAAACATCTTGTGAATCCAGCCAATATTTCCGATTTTTTAAGTGTTTTACAGCGAAAACACAATATATATTTCTATTAGCTCACCACAATAGCCAAACACACAACGCCATTTATTCCCCGCCAAAATAGCTTTCACAAAACCCAGAAATAGAGATAAAATKAATCACTAACCTTTGGACAACTTCATCAGATGACAGTCTTATAACATCATGTTATACAATACATTTATGTTTTGTTCGAAAATGTGCATATTTAGAGGTACAAATCCTGGTTATACATTGTGAATACGTAGCCACAATACGCCAAAATGTCCGGAGATATTTTGGACAGTCACCTAATCTAACCAAAGAACTCATCATAAACTTTACAAAAAAATGCATGTTGTACATGTTGTACACTGGTTCTTAATGCAACCGCTGTGTTAGATTTTTTTAAATAACTTTAGTACAACATACAGCATGCAGTATTGTGAGACAGCGCTCACATATTCTCCGCCTTGTTGGAGCCAACATTTACCAACATTTACCACAAAAATACGAAATAACATCATAAATATTCTCTTACCTTTGTTGATCTTCCATCAGAATGTTGTGCAAGGAGTCCTAGTTCCAGAATAAATCGTTGTTTGGTTTTAGAATGTCCATTTCTTCTGTCGAATTAGCAACTTCTGCTAGCATTGTGGCGCGAACAATCCCATCAACTCTTGGCGCCTGGAACGAAAAATTCCAAAACTCCCAGTAAACGTCGAATAAACTGGTCAAACTCGGTTGAAAATCCTACTTTATGATGTTTTTCTCATATACAGTGGGGAGAACAAGTATTTGATACACTGCCGATTTTGCAGGTTTTCCTACTTACAAAGCATGTCATTTTTATCATAGGTACACTTCAACTGTGAGAGACGGAATCTAAAACAAAAATCCAGAAAATCACATTGTATGATTTTTAAGTAATTCCTTTGCGATTTTATTGCATGACATAAGTATTTGATACATCAGAAAAGCAGAACTTAATATTTGTACAGAAACCTTTGGTTTGCAATTACAGAGATCATACATTTCCTGTAGTTCTTGACCAGGTTTGCACACACTGCAGCAGGGATTTTGGCCCACTCCTCCATACAGACCTTCCCAGATCCTTCAGGTTTCGGGGCTGTCGCTGGGCAATACGGAATTTCAGCTCCTCCAAAGATTTTCTATTGGGTTCAGGTCTGGAGACTGCTAGACCACTCCAGGACCTTGAGATGCTTCTTACGGAGCCACTCCTTAGTTGCCCTGGCTGTGTGTTTCGGGTCATTGTCATGCTGGAAGACCAGCCACGACCCATCTTCAATGCTCTTACTGAAGGGAAGGAGGTTGTTGGCCAAGATCTCGCGATACATGGCCATCCATCTTCCTCCTCAATACGGTGCAGTCGTCCTGTCCCTTTGCAGAAAAGCAGCCCCAAAGAATGATGTTTCCACCTCCATGCTTCACGTTGGGATGGTTCTTGGGGTTGTACTCATCTTCTTTCTTCCTCCAACACAGCGGTGGAGTTTAGACCAAAAAGTTATATTTTTGTCGCATCAGACCACATGACCTTCTCCATTCCTCTCTTGGATCATCAGCATGGTTCATGGCAAACTTCAGACGGGCCTGGACATGCGGCTGGCTTTGAGCAGGGGGACCTTGCGTGCGCTGCAGAATTTTAATCCATGACGGCGTAGTGTTACTAATGGTTTTCTTTGAGACTGTGGGTCCAGCTCTCTTCAGGTCATTGACCAGGTCCTGC
Organism: Salvelinus sp. IW2-2015; assembly: GCF_002910315.2. Classification (NCBI taxonomy): domain Eukaryota; kingdom Metazoa; phylum Chordata; class Actinopteri; order Salmoniformes; family Salmonidae; genus Salvelinus; species Salvelinus sp. IW2-2015. The sequence goes on from NC_036866.1 coordinate 26,954,426, forward strand.
CGTGTAGTTCTGGGCTGCTCCTCACCTCCTTCATGATCATTGATGCCCACGAGGTGATATCTTGCATGGAGCCCAGTCCGAGGGTGATTGACGTCATCTTGAACTTCTTCATTTTCTAAATAATTGCGCAACAGTTGTTGCCTTCTCACCAAGCTGCTTGCCTATTGTCCTGTAGCCTCCCCAGCCTTGTGCAGGTCTACAATTTTATCCCTGATGTCCTTACACAGCTCTCTGGTCTTGGCCATGTTGGGAGAGGTTGGAGTCCTGTTTGATTGAGCGTTGGAACAGGTGTCTTTTATACAGGTAACGAGTTTCAAACAGGTGCAGTTAATACAGGTAATGAGTGGGAGAACAGGAGGCTTCTTAAAGAAAAACAACAGGTCTGTGAGAGCCGGAATCTTACTGGTTGGTAGGTTATCAATATCTTATGTCATGCAATAAATGCAAATTAATTACTTAAAAATGCATACAATTGTGATTTTCTGGATTTTTGTTTTAGATTCCGTCTCTCACAGTTGAAGTGTACCTATGATAAAAAATTACAGACCTCTACATGCTTTGTAAGTAGGAAAACCTGCAAAATCGGCAGTGTATCAAATAMTTGTTCTCCCCACTGTATATCCAATAAAATCAGAGCCGGAGCATTTCGCCGTGTATACGTAACGCATTTCAGAAGACAATGTGGAGTTCCCCTCTGCGGCGTTGAAAACTGACAAAAGAGCGGCCCTGTCACTCCAAAACCTCTTATTCGGCCTCACATCAAGCTAGACACCCCATTCAACCTTCTACTGCCTGTTGACATCTAGTGGAAGGCGTATGAAGTGCATACAGATCCATAAATATAAGCCAGTTGAATAGGCAGGCCCTGACACAGAGCCTCATTTTCAGAATTTTCACTTCCTGTATGGAAGTTTGCTGCCAAATGAGGTCTGTTTTCCTCACAGATATAATTGAAACAGTTTTAGAAACTTCAGAGTGTTTTCTATCCAATAGTAATAATAATATGCATATTGTATGATCTAGAACAGAGTACGAGGCCGTTTAATTTGGGCACGATTTTTTCCAAAGTGAAAACAGCACCCCCCTATTAAGAAGAAATTAACGAGTAATGAAAACAACTTTCTGACAAAATTAGAAAGTAGAATCTGAAACTGCAGCTTGACTCTTACCCGTTACATGGATGAAAGCTTCTCGGCAGACTGAAACCTATTTCCTTAAATAAGACGTCCTGTGTCATTTCCGTTTAGTTTGCACAGACATTCCACCGATTTCAAAACTCGGTCAACTTCTACCGGGAAAACAACACTGTTGATTGTCGTTTCCTCCCCATCACTGTCATCAGAAGACTCTACAATGTCTTCTTCAATGAAAAACATTTACCTAAATCAGGGATTTCCTCATCGTCTGATTCATTTTCAGAGTCAGAGAGTCAGCATGGCACGATTGTCCTCCAGAAAGTAGTCCATCACAACTTTTTCCCACTGACTTTTGTCGATAGCACCTGATAAATTCAGGGCAGCAATGTTATTGAGAGCAGTAGCAACATATTTGCAGTTCTCCATGGCTAACATTATATCTTTTGAAAAAACTGCAGTAGAAAGGATTATCTATGTATAACGAGCAGCTCATCTTATAGACACAAGATGCTACACTGCAGACCAATCCAAACTCATCTCTCGGCATGTCCAGCCCACTCATTATCTCAGCCAATCATGGCTAGCGGGAATGTTTCTGACTTTTTCTTTGGCTAAACCACCTAGGCTCGTAATTTAACAACTTTATTCGTATTTATAGATGGCATCATAGTTTGTTATTAAGTCAAATGAAAATTCACATGTTCGAGAAGGCATTTCTGCCAAAGAACACATTTTGATAAGAATATATTTTTTTACGTTCAAACGGCTCTCCTGTGAAGTTGTGACTTGCGACATATGACAAGTTTCCTGAAACGGGTTACATTTTGTTACGTTACAGCTTTATTCTAAAATGGATACAATTATTTTCCACCTCATCAATCTATACATAATACCACATAACGACAAAGCAAAAACATTTTATAGAAATTTTTGCAAATGTATTGAAAATAAAAAACAGAAATACCTTATTCACATAAGTATTCAGGCCCTTTGCTATGAGACTGGAAATTGAGCTCAGGTGCATCCTGTTTTCATTTTTCATCCTTGAGATGTTTCTACCACTTGATTGGAGTCCACCTGTGGTCAATTCAATTGATTGGACATCATTTGGAAAGTTACACATCTGTCTATATAAGGTCCCACATTTGACTGTGCATGTCAGAGCAAAAACCAAGTCATGTCGAAGAAATTGTCTGTAGAGCACTGAGACAGGATTGTGTCGAGGCACAGATCTGGGGAAGGGTACCAAAACATTTCTGCAAAATCGAAGGTACCCAAGAACACATTGGCCTCCATCATTCTTAAATAGAAGAAATTTGGAATCACCAAGGCACTTTCTAGAGCTGGCCCCCCTCCAAACTGAGCAATCGGGGGAGAAGGGCCTTGATCAGGGAGATGACCAAGAACTCGATGGTCACTCTGACAGAGCTCCAGAGTTCCTCTTTGGAGATGGGAACACCTTCCAGAAGGACAGCCATCTCTGTAGCACTCCACCAATCAGGCCTTTATAGTAGAGTGGCCAGACGGAAGCCATTCCTCACATGACAGCCTGCTTGGAGTTTGCCAAAAGGCACCTAAAGGACTCTCAGGCCATGAGAAACAAGATTATCTGGTCTAATGAACCCAAGATTTAAGTATTTGGCATGAATGCCAAGCRTCACGTCTAATGGAAACCAGGCACTGCTCATCACCTGGTCAATACCTTCCCTACAGTGAAGCATGGCGGTGACAGCATTATGCTGTGGGGATGTTTTTCAGCTGCAAGGACTGGGAGACTAGTCAGGATCGAGGGGAAGTTGAACAAAAGCAAAGTACAGAGAGATCATTGATGAAAACCTGCTTCCGAGCACTCAGGGCCTGAGACTGGGGTGAAGGTTCAGCTTCCAGCTGGACATTGACCCTTAGCACACAGCCAAGACAACACAGGAGTGGAAAAAAGTGAACAGGTCTGAATACTTTCTAAATGCACTGTATATATATCCCATTTGGCATCTCTTGGTGATGGAGTTCACAGCAGCATTGACAGATGTCTTGACTTGACAACTGTGTCAGAGTTTTGAATGACCCTTCACCCTCTTATGTTCCATGCTGGGTGAAGACCTAGCTAGCCAGTAACACACTAACACCAGACACAGATGCAAGGGGAAAGATATACAGTTGATGTCGGAAAATTAAATACACCTTCACCAAATACATTTAAACTCAGTTTCACATTTCCTGACATTTAATGCTAGTAAAAATTCCCTGTCTTAGGTCAGTTAGGCTCACCACTTTATTTTAAGAATGTGAAATGTCAGAATAATAGTAGAGAGAATGATTTATTTCAGCTTTTATTCCTTTCATCACATTCCCAGTGGGTCAGAAGTTTACATACACTCAATTAGTATTTGGTAGCATTGGCTTTAAATTGTTTCACTTGGGTCAAATGTTTGTGTAGCCTTCCACAAGCTTCCCATAATAAGTTGGGTGAATTTTGGCCCATTCCTCCTGACAGAGCTGGTGTAACTGAGTCACGTTTGTAGGCCTCCTTGCTCGCACACACTTTTTCAGTTCTGCCCACAAATTTTCTATGGGATTGAGGTCAGGGCTTTGTCCAATACATTGACTTTGTTGTCCTTAAACCATTTTGCCACAACTTTGGAAGTATGCTTGGGGTCATTGTCCATTTAGAAGACCAATTTGCGACCAAACTTTAACTTCCTGACTGGTGTCTTGAGATGTTGCTTCAATATATTCATATACTTATCCTTCCTCATGTTTCCATCTATTTTGTGAAGCGCACCAGTCCCTCCTGCAGCAAATCACCCCCACAACATGATGCTGCCACCCCCGTGCTTCACGGTTGGGATGGTGTTCTTCGGCTTGCAAGCATCCCCCTTTTTCCTCCAAACATAATGATGGTCATTATGGCCAAACAGTTCTATTTTTGTTTCATCAGACCAGAGGTCATTTCTCCAAAAAGTATGATCTTTGTCCCCATGTGCAGTTGCAAACCGTAGTCTGGCTTTTTTATTGCGGTTTTGGAGCAGTGTCTTCTTCCTTGCTGAGCGGCCTTTCAGGTTATGTCGATATAGGACTCGTTTTACTGTGGATATAAATACTTTTGTACCTGCTTCCTCCAACATCTTCATAACATCCTTTGCTGTTGTTCTGGGATTGATTTGCACTTTTCGCAAAAAAGTACAATAACCTCTAGGAGACAGAACGCGTCTCCTTCCTGAGCGGTATGATGGCTGCTTGGTCCCATGGTGTTTATACTTGCATACTATTGTTTGTACAGATGAATGTGGTACCTTCAGGTGTTTGAAAATTGCTCCCAAGGATGAACCAGACATGTGGAGGTCTACAATTTTGGTTCTGAGGTCTTGGCTGATTTCTTTTGATTTCCCCATGATGTCAAGCAAAGAGGCACTGAGTTTGAAGGTAGGCCTTGAAATACATCCACAGGTACACCTCCAATTGACTCAAATTATGTCAATTAGCCTATCAGAAGCTTCTATAGCCATGACATCATTTTCTGGAATTTTCCAAGCTGTTTAAAGGCACAGTCAACTTAGTGTATGTAAACTTCTGACCCACTGGGATTGTGACACAGTGAATTATAAGTGAAATAATCTGTCTGTAAACAATTGTTGGAAAAATTACTTGTGTCACGACTTGCCAAAAGTWTAGTTTGTTAAGAAGAAATTTGTTGAGTGGTTGAAAAGCGAGTTTTAATGACTCCAACCTAAGTGTATGTAAACGTCCGACTTCAACTGTAAGTATCTTTGCCATAGATGAATAGGGTAAACTTTTATTATAATTGCTGACACCCTACAGTCAAGTTTTGGCACCAGTAGAATTGCTATCTAGCTACAATGTACATAAACCACATTCCTCTGCAAACACGCCTTCTCCAATGTTGTACTTATTTAAATGAAGTATGTTACCATTGGTGTACTACAATGAGACTTAAGGTGATGTCACCGTGTCCCCTTAATAATGAATCCAAGTGTTTGACATGGGGGAGGAGACCAGTAACTTTATGATCAAACTTTATCAATGTAGAAGGAACAGTCATTTTTCATACTTTGCTAAACATACTTTGATATGGTTCCCTTCAAACATCATCCAATTTCATTGTTCATGACTTTTAAAGATGTACTTTTATCCACTTATTATCTCATTGGTGAAGTGCATAGGACTGAACATGGATGAACGCAAGAACTATGTCTCTGTCATTAACAAATACAGTCATGGATGGTAACTGTAGAATTTACTCAAAAGGCAAGGCCATCAGGGAAATATTTGAATAACGCTTTACACTAAGCAGTGTGTTAATTTAACACTGTTCATGTGTCTATATGGGTCCACAGACTCAACACTTTTAGTGTTGATTAATCCCTCTGTGTTTTTATTATTTTTTAAGGTCTAGGTCTTGAGACATTTGAGACATGGATTGTATATATGTGCCATTCAGAGAGTTAATGTACAAGACAAATATTTTAAAGTGCCTTTGAACAGGTTTGGTAGTAGGTGCCAGGCGAACTGCTACGCTGCTGGGTTTTTCACACTCAACAGTTTCCCATGTGTATCAAGAATGATCCACCATGCAAAGGAAATCCAGCCAACTTGACACAACTGTGTGAAGCATTGGAGTCAACATGGGCCAGCATCCCTGTGGTACGCTTTCAACACCTTGTAGAGTAAGTTTTAGCCAGTTTGCTACAGCAGGAAAATAATCCTGCAGCAACAGGACATTTCAAGTCTGAAATGTCTAAGTGAAAATGAKAAACTTTAGAAGCATTTTAACCCTTTTGCAGTTCTCCTGCAAAAGGACGATCAAATTAAGATCCTACATCTATTGGCCTACTGTATGAGACAAAAGATACACCCCAATAATCGTAGTGCCGATTGCTCGGAATTCTCTCTCTCTGCTTGACTGACTGTAATTAAAAACTACAACCATTAGGGCTGACACAGGATACAGCAATGGTTAAAACTGATTCATTTGGGGAATGTAGAAAACGGACATACGCTCTCCTTCCCCTTCCCCCTCCCCCTTCTCCAACTCCCAATTTCCTCCCCTCTACTTCTCCCCTTACCATATCTGTATTCCTCTCTCTCCCCTTCTCTGTAAGTGAATTGAGATGGTTGATAAGCTGTGAAAAATATGCACTGAGTTTAGTGTGGTGAGGTCTAAGGACCACAGGCAGCGCTCCACAACCAGCTACAGTGAGGTACCTAGAGGGGAAACAGCCACATGGTAGGGCTGATAAAGATCAGAATGTAGACAGTTAGAAAATATAGTGGGGAGAAAGGGAGGAAGAATAGAGATAAATAGAGAGAGAGAGAGAGAAAACATCAGTGGAGTCTGATATGTGGTTAGAGTGACGGAAAATGATGCAATAAGTCTGTAAGAATCATCGTTTTTTTCTCTCTGATAGAGACAAAGAGGGACATAGAGGGATAGTGATGCAGAAAGATAACAGATGGAGAAGAGAGAGAGAGACAGGAAGTAGGAAGAGAGAGAATCTAGACCTATCCAATCCGACCCTGAGCACCACTGGGTGAAGGCCCACTGGCACACGCCAATTACACACACACACACTCATAAGTGGAGAGCACATGCTTCTCACCCCCACTTCCTATCCCCTGTCACCAGCTGACAACATTTCACTCACTACCACTACCACACACACACACACACTAACACAATCACACACCACTGATGACCTCTGACCTGCTCCAATGTCAATCTCCTCATGGCTTCATCATGACCTCAGAATGACATCATCATGACATGACCTCCCTAAGTGGTTACAATTCCAGCACATTGCTTGTCTGTTTAAGCATCTTTGTAGAGTGGTACATTCAACACAGTGATCTTTTAAAGGACATGTTTAAAAGGACACGTTTATTTATATATTATTGCTGATCGAGAACTGGAGTCAGATGCAAAAATATTTTCTGTCTTTAACGCTAGATGTTTTGAATCAGTTTATTAAGGGAGGATAGGTCTTTCCGATAACCTAACATCTGTGTTTTATCACACGCACACACACAGGGAGTGAGTGAGGATGTTCTTCTTAATCACGTTTGAGTGTAATGCTACCCAGACCATGACAGGACATGTGTTAAACTCATTCCGTTCTTCATGGTTTTATCTTTCTCTTAGAGAAAGAATGAGGGAGAGAGAGAGATCAAGAGAGAGAGAAGATGTATTGACGATCAGATAATCTCAACAGATGTTTATGTCATTATGCAGGAATACAACATTCATCAACACTTGAAACAGTAGCTATGATATGGAGTCTAGACTGTGATAAAGAAATGCAAAGCACCTACAGTATCTGATTGAATTACCTCAGATGTGTGAAGTTTCTAAATGACTCAATTAATACTTGATTTGATTTTGAATTGAGGAAACTGAGGACAGGATTCTTAGGCCTGAGGACTGGCTCCAAACTACTGCTAGCTGACTGAGAAGACTCTTAAACAGATAGATTCTACTGAAACTATTCCTTAACATCCTCAACAGGTCAGGGCTAGATAAAGCTCATCTATTTCGTAGGACAGACACTCCCTCCCTCCTCACTCCCTCCCTCAAGCCCTTCCATCCTTTCCTCCCTCATTCACCCTCTCCCTAATCACTCTCTTCTTCTCACTCAGTACCTCTTCTCCCTCCCCTTCTCTCTTCTCCAATTCTAAGTCCCCTTCTTATACTCCCTTAAAGCAGAGGAATGAAAAGAGATAATGATATTGATATTGGCAGCTGATCCTGAAAACAGTTATTGTAATAAAAGTCAAGACAAGTGTGTTTTCCCTGGTTATTTATCAAGCAATCATTAGTCATTACAAAGCAGATTTTAACCATGCCTCATTAACCGAACACTGTACAGGGCAAACTCATAGCTAGACAGCCACCACATGACCAAAAGTATGTGGACACCAGCTCGTCGAACGTCTCATTCCAAAATCATGGGCATTAAAATGTAGTTGTTGTTGCTGCTATAACAGCCTCCAATCTTCTGGGAAGGCTTTCCACTAGATGTTTGAACATTGCTGTGGGGGCTTGCATCCGTTCAGCTACAAGCGCATTACTGAGGTCGGGCATAGATGTTGGGCGATTAGGCCTGGCTCGCAGTCGGCGTTCCAATTCATTCCAAAGGTGTTCGATGGGGTTGAGGACAGGGCTCTGTGCAGGCCAGTCAAGTTCTTCCACACCGATCTCGACAAATCATTTCTATATGGACCTCGCTTGTGCGGGGGCATTGTCATGATGAAACAGGAAAGTGGCCTCCCCAAACTGTTGCCCCAAAGTTGGAAGCACAGAATCGTCTAGAATGTCATTGTATGTTGTAGTGTTAAGATTTCCCTTCACAGGAACTAAGGGGCCTAGCCTGAACCATGAAAAACAGTCCCATACCATTATTCCTCCTCCACCAAACTTTACAGGTGGCACTATGCACTCGGGCAGATAGCGTTCTCCTGGCATCCGCCAAACCCAGATCCGTCAGTTGGACTGCCAGATGGTGAAGCGTGATTCATCACTTCAGAGAAGGCGTTTCTACAGCTCCAAAGTTCAATGCGGCGAGCTTTACACCACTCCAGCCAACGCTTAGCATTGCACATGGTGATTTTAGGCTGGTGTTCAGCTGCTCGGCCATTTTATGAAGCTCCCGACCAACAGTTCTTGTGCTGACTTTGCTTCCAGAAGCAGTTTGTAAGTCGTTAGTTTGTTGCAACCGAGGACAGACGGTTTTTACCCGCTACGCACTTCAGCACTCTGTGGTCCTGTTCTGTGAGCTTGTGTGGCCTACCACTTCGCGGCTGAGCCGTTGTTGCCCCTAGATGTTTCCACTTCACAATAACAGCACTTACAGTTGACCGGGGCAGCTCTAGCAGGGCTAAAACTTGACGAACTGACTTGTCAGAAAGATGGCATCCTATGTCGGTGCCACGTTGAAAGCCACTGAGCTCTTCAGTAAGGCCATTCTACTGCCAATATTTGTCTTTGGAGATTGCAAGGCTGTCTGCTCAATTTTACACAGCTGTCAGCAACGGTTGTGGCTGAAATAGCCGAATCCACAAATTTGATGGGGTGTCCACATACCTTTGTATATATAGTGTGCTCCCTTGTTTATCCACAGACTAAAAGTTACAGGTCTGTGTTCCCAGACACAGATTAAGCCTACTCCTGGAGTAGCGTGAGATGCTGCCAGGAGCAGCACAGCAGATATTGAGATTGACATGGTGAATAAACTTTGAAACTTGAGATTGACATGGCGAATAAACTTTGAAACTTGAGATTTTATGAGTGCGATGCAAGWCTTTGCTCTCGCACAGACACACACTGCGCATGTGCACCAGTGTGCTCCACGCTGCTACAATGTGATTACCTACAGGACCAAAACAGCTGAGAAGTTAACCTCGCGCTTCAACGCTCTTAGTTGTTCCAGGAATTGACCCACTACTGTTTACTTTGTGCATCTACGTCATCTCGCTGAGTCTACCGTAAATTAATCTGTTTCCAGGATCCGGCCCTTGGTGTCTCAAAGCATGGCTAGGATACAAAAAAAACTTTCTTTTTAAAAAACAAACACACACAAACAAACAGCCTGTTAAAAGGACATGTCTGTTGTGTTGGCTGTATCCATCAACCCCCTCTTATCTGATAGCCCCAGGGTACTGCTGGCAACTCCAAACCAACCAGAGCTCAGTGTAAACTACCCCACACAACCATCATAGCACATTTTAAACAACTGTCTGACCTGCTGGAAACAAATAAATAATTGTATGCTTAGACGCTCGCGAATCACTAACTAAACATACTAGCAAACAAATAGATGACAGAAGGAGAGAAAAGTTCCCTCTCTCGCTCTCTCCCTCCCTCTCTGATTACATGTTGTTCCTGCTGTTGATCCCTGTGTTTCCTATTTTCCTTTGACTGTGTGCGTCTGTGAAGTCTGAAACCATGTTTATGTACCTTCTCTGTACTCTCTGTGGTGCAGACTCATACACATGAACATGTTCACATCTCATATGGCATACAGGGTTTGTTTTTAAGAATTGTGAATACATGCTATAATTTATAAATATAATGCAGCCTAATGGTTAAGTCAAAGACAACGAGGTGAGATGTGGCCTTGAGTTTATGCATGTGTGTTATAACAGTCACGTTACTCTCAGTAGCAGTGGCAGGGTCACACACAATGGTATTCTCTCTCACACACACAAAAGAAGAGAACGGCGAACGAGAGTCATAACACCAAAGTGTATAGCTACACCTGTTTGAGTACTGGTCGTATTTCAATATTCTCAGAGACAGAACTTCCACAAGACATCAAAGAGATTTATAGTTACCTGTCCTGGAGAATTGTCTCTTAGGGTCTTCAAGTGTACCTTGTAATTCTTTGGTCCATCTGAGAACTCTGGAGACGGTGTGTGTGTGTGTGTGTGTGTGTGTGTGTGTGTGTGTGTGTGTGTGTGTGTGTGTGTGTGTGTGTGTGTGTGTGTGGGCTGTGGTGCTGCGATGCGTAGCGTGGCCGTGCGTGCGTGCGGTGCGCGTGGTGCGTGGGGCGTCGGTGCGTGCGTCGCCGTCCGCGCTGCGTGCGTGCGTGCGTGCGTGCGTGCGTGCGTGTGTGTGTGTGCGTGTGTGTTGACCAGCCATAAATAGTCTGTATATACTACACTCTCAGAAAAAAATTTACATTTGTCCCTGTAGGAGAACCCCTTGAAAGTTGGCTCCAGATAGAACCCTTTTCAAGTCAGATGGAACTATTTTGTTTCCAAATAGAACCTGTTAAAATGTGCTATTTGGAACCAGAAAGCTTTATTTCTGATCTGATTTTTTTTTTTTATGTAAAGGGTTCCTCTACAGAGACAAATAGTGCCACCTAGCACTGTTTTTTCTGAGAGTGTAGTACAGGACAGCCAGTTGTTAGGTCTGAAACATATACAGAAAAGCATTCAACCCCAATCCTAACTGGATGTCACATCACTTTTTTGCTAAAACGTGAGTAAATCTTACATTCTATTGATTAAATGCATGACTCAGACAAAAATACAATATCTGCCTCCTGATCTTTAGTTATTATTGGGGTCCCAATGACTGTCATGTGTTTCAATAGAATGTAAGATTCAGATACTGTCACGTTCCTGACCTTATTTCCTTTGTTCAGTCTTGTTTAGTTGGTCAGGACGTGAGCTGGGTGGGCATTCTATGTGTGTTTTTCTATGTTGGGGTTTTTGTGTTCGGCCTGGTATGATTCTCAATCAGAGGCAGCTGTCAATCGTTGTCCCTGTTTGAGAATCATACTTAGCTAGCCTGGGTTTCACTTTTGGTTTGTGGGTGTTTGTTGCCGTGTCAGTGTTGTTCGCCATACGGTACTGTTTCGTTCGTTTGTTCCCTTCGTTTATTGTTTTGTATTTTGTCAAGTGTTTTTTCGTCTTCGTTTAATAATTAAAGTATGTATTCAAACCACGCTGCGCTTTGGTCCGATCCTTGCTCCTCCTCAGACGAGGAGGATTACGACGAACGTTACAGATACAGCAAAACTCTCATATTAACCTCACTTTACTGCCTCAGCCCTATTAGGCTGTCTTAAATAAACTCACTTACTATATTTTATCAAATCTTAATCTAATCTAATGACTTGATTTTCCACTGGCCCATCAGAGTGTGTGTGTGTGTGTGTGTGTCTGTGTGTGTCAGTGTGTGTATGTATGTGTCTTACGGAGCTCGTCAAAGTGTGTGTCCACTCCTTCAGGTCCAGGGATGGAACACACCAGTCTGACTCCTCAACCCCCCCACGTCATTCTGAAACATGAACACAACACAACCATAACACAACCATAGAACCGTGTGTGCGTTCTACTCTAGGAACAAAAAGAGAAATTATATTCCTAGGTTTTACAGTACAGTACTCCAACAATCCAGAATGCTCTGGGGAGTATCAACATTGATAACAGCTCTATCCAGCCCCTGGCCCTGACTAGCTGAGACCTAATTATTGATCTTTATCCTAATTATTGATAAGAGATGATTACTGTGTTGCAGCTGTAGCAGAGCTACGGGTGCCTGCTGGCTTGTATGGTCTACTAATAGCATGATTAGCTAATGATTGCTAGCCTGTTAGTGCTAATGTGTTTCTGTTGGGTGGTGTGTGTGTGTGTGTGTGTGTGTGTGTGTGTGTGTGTGGTAAGTGCACTCTTGGGTGACTAAGGCTGGCTGACGTTCTCCTTACACTACAGATCTACTGCATGATTACTGTAGAGGCAGAAATTACTCACAGATTTCTCTACGTTTTAATTGAGCTGTGTGAGTTTGTACATGTTTAACTATTCTTGTGGGGACCAGAAGTCCCCACAAGAATAGTAAACAAACAAAAAGTTGACCAACTGGGGAATATTTGTTGGTCCCCACAAGGGCAAATGCTATTTCTATGGGGTTTTAGGGTTAAGGTTAGAATTAGTGTTAGGGTTAGAATTAGGTTTAGGATTAGGAGCTAGGGTTCGTTTTAGGATTAGGAGCTAGGGTTAAGGTTAGGGTTAGGGTAAGGTTAGTGTTAGGGTTAAGGTTAGGGTTAGGGTAAGAGTACTGTTTAGGGTTGGGGTTTAGGGACCTGGTTGAATGCTCCCGGTTGCCCGACCAGTGCGGGGAGGTGGAATAACCCGCACCGGGCTATGTAGGCGAACCGGGGAAACCATGCGTAAGGCAAGGTGCCATGTATGCCGGCCCGAGGAGACGCACTGGAGACCAGACGCGTTGAGCCGGCCTCATGACACCTGGCTCAATACCCAATTAGCCCTACCAGTGCGGGGAGGTGGAATAACCCGCACTGGGCTATGCACTCGGTACAGGAGACACCGTGCGCTCTACTGCGTAACACGGCGCCTGCCCGTACTCCCGCTCTCCACGGTAAGCCTGGGAAGTGGCGCAGGTCTCCTACCTGCCCTTGGCCCACTACCTCTTAGCCCCCCCCCAATAAATTTTTGGGTGTTACTCACGGGCTTTTGGGCTTCCGTGCCAGACGCGTTCCCTCATAACTCCGGTTCCTCTCTCCGGTAGCCTCTTGCTCTCCTCAGTGCCTCCAGCTGTTCCCATGGGAGGCGATCCCTACCAGCCAGGATTCCTCCCATGTGTAGCAACCTTTCCCGTCCAATATATCGTCCCAAGTCCATTCCTCCTTCTTTTCCTGTCCCTTACTCCGTTTACTCCGCTGCTTGGTTCTGGAGATTGTGGTGGGTGATTCTGTAACGGCAGTCTCCTCCTCG
>NC_036866.1:26970916-26988281 GCF_002910315.2 Salvelinus sp. IW2-2015
CTCTTCATCTGAAGAGGAGGAGTATTGAGGGAACCAAGGCGCAGCGTAGTGAAATGACATTTTATTAACGAAAAAACACGAACTTGAATAAACTAACAAAAATAACAAACGGTGTAGACAAACCTATACGACGAACTCACATAAAACAAGAAGAACGCACGAATAGGACATTTAGACTACACAAACCGAACAAACCGTACACAGTCCCGTATGGTGCAAACAATTACACAGACACGGAAGACAATCACCCACAACGAACACTGTGACAACGCCTACCTAAATATGACTCTTAATTAGAGGAACGCCAAACACCTGCCTCTAATTAAGAGCCATACCAGGCAACCCAAAACCAACACAGAAACAGAAAACATAGAGTGCCCACCCAACCTCACGTCCTGACCAACTAACACACATAACAAACTAACATAAATAGGTCAGGAACGTGACATAAACAGCATTTATTCTACTCTGTGTAAATGCATCGGTTCACTTCCAATATTTGATCATCTAGTTTCCAAATGCCGTCGCGGGTACGCCAAATAAAAATGTTATTCACTTTTTTTTTAATTATAAATTAAAACAATGTTTTTTTGGGGGGGGGTTCTTCACATTTTCAAACAGTACGTTTATATTTTCCAACGGGGCTATACATTGAGGTTTTTTTCTCGCCTGAGTAACCTCGTTTCACTGCCAAAAATAAAATTAAACCATCTAGTGTTCAGCGAAATAACAACACAATGTCAAATACAGGTAGCCTAGTCAAATAATTAACATCCAATCACATTTACCGTTACTCTCTCGCGGGAAACCTTCACTCTTGCACAGACATTTGGAACAAAACCGTTTTTTGAGCGAGAATAAAGACCACTTTCGAGTAGTAAGACATGTATTCAAGCAACAGATACCATTAATTAATAAGAAGGGGCTAGAAGCGTCTTACATGGGGAGCTACAGAGTGGCTAGGACAGGCAAACACCATACTATTGTGGAGGACTTAATTCTTCCTGCTGCCACGGATATGGCTGGGACAATGCTGGGGGAAAAGGCCCAAAAAACTATACAGACAATGCCTTCATCAAACAACAATGTTTCACAACGCATCAGTGACATGGCTGGAGATGTTTTGAACCAATTACTTCTTCGCATACAAGCCAGTGAATTCTATGCGTTACAGCTAGATGAGTCAACAGACGTGGAGGGCCTGGCTCAGCTCCTGGTATATATCCGTTATGTTTAAGTGGGGTCAATTAAGGAAGACATTTATGGGGGGGTCAATTTAGGAAGACATCCTCTTCTGCAAACCACTGGAACCCAGGACAACATGAGAGGATATTTTTATAGTACTGGACAGCTTTGTGACATTAAATGGACTTTGGTGGTCAAGATGCGTTGGTATCTGTACTAATGGCGCAAAAGCCTTAACAGGGAGACATAGTGGAGTGGTAACGCGCGTGTAAGCAGTTGCTCCCGACGCCACTTGGGTACACTGCAGCATCCACCGAGAGGCTCTTGCTGCCAAGGGAATGCTTGACAGCTTGAAAGACGTTTTGGACACTACAGTGAAAATGGTTAACTTTGTTAAAGCAAGGCCCCTGAACTCTCATGTATTTTCTGCATTATGCAATGATATGGGCAGCGACCATGTAATCGCTTTAACAACATACAGAAGTGCGCTGTTTATCAAGGGGCAAAGTATTGACATACAATATTATATTGAGAGACGAGCTTAAAGTTTTCTTTACTGACCATAATTTTCACTTGTCTGATCACTTGCATGATGACAAGTTTCTCACACGACTGACCTATCTGGGTGATGTTTTTTTCTCACCTGAATGATCTGAATCTAGGATTACAGGGACTCTCCGGAACTATATTCAACATGCGGGACAAAATTGAGGCTATGATTAAGAAATTGGAGCTCTTTTCTGTCTGCATTAACAAGGACAACACACAGGCGTCAGTTCAACGTGCAGTTTTGATTTAATTTAAATTTGTTCCACCATTGGGGTGCCAGAGCAGCGAACAGTTTTGCCTGGGCTGAGCGGGAACTGTACTTCCTCAGAGGTAGGGAGGCGAGCAGGCCAGAGGTGGATGAACGCAGTGCCTTGTTTGGGTGTAGGGCCTGATCAGAGCCTGAAGGTACGGAGGTGCCGTTCCCCTCACAGCTCCGTAGGCAAGCACCATGGTCTTGTAGCGGATGCGAGCTTCAACTGGAAGCCAGTGGAGAGAGCGGAGGAGCGGGGTGACGTGAGAGAACTTGGGAAGGTTGAACACCAGACGGGCTGCGGCGTTCTGGATGAGTTGTAGGGGTTTAATGGCACAGGCAGGGAGCCCAGCCAACAGCGAGTTGCAGTAATCCAGACGGGAGATGACAAGTGCCTGGATTAGGACCTGCGCCGCTTCCTGTGTGAGGCAGGGTCGTACTCTGCGAATGTTGTAGAGCATGAACCTACAGGAACGGGTCACCGCCTTGATGACCCGTGACAAAAAAAGACTGATGACTTTTTGAAAATCCAATCAGTTTTCCACGTTGATTCAACGTCATCACATAGATGTTTGGGTTGAAATGACGTGGAACAATATTGATTCAAGCAGTTTTTGCCCGGTGAGCTCATGTTGAAATGAAATCCTCACCATGATCTTTTCTCTCATTCTAAATCTATGAAGCATTTGGGTGAGGTTAGGTTGAAATGCGAGTGTGTGTGTGTGTTTCAGCACTGTCATGTGAGTGGCATAACACCAATGACACACTCACACGCATGCCCATAACCTAGGGAACCGTGTTGATGTATGATGAGTTGACATGAGGAAGGGCAGGAGTACACACACACCCACCCATAACACACACACACACCCTGTCATAAATCTCAGAACCAGTGAGGGGAGGACATAGCTCTGACCCACCACACCTGTCTCTGGCTCTTCAACACCTGCCAAAGAACACACACACACACCTCACTACAAAACTAACTATTCTTCGCATGGGAAAATCCATGAGTTCTATCTAACCTTGCCACACCTACCAAAAGCCTGACAAAGTATATACTATGTGTGTGTGTGTGTGTGTGTGTGTGTATTTGTGAGTCTATATTGGCCAATATTGACCTATATTTCTGTGAGACCCTAAGGAGGCATCTGTGTGTGATTGTCTGCACCCCACGTGCTGATGCCTGCCAAAATATCTACTGTGTGTGTCTGATACATCAAGTTACGGCTCCTCTAGGGAACCCAGTGAACCAGGAAGACAGGCAGGCCAAAGACAGGCCGCTGAGGATCTCCTCCCTAACACAGCTGTAATCTCTAACCTGCACCTCTGAGGAAGACTGCAGGAATACACCCTGTAGAATAAGAAACAGTAGGGGGCAGAGGAACATGCTAGAGAGGATGTGACGATGCAGCTTGGCGCCGGCCTAGCTTAGTGTGAACATTCCATTCAATTAAGTTGTTGACGAATGTATAACCATGTTTGCTGTTATGCTGTATAATTATCCCAGTAATAGTTATATAATCATCAAAGTCATTTTCAAGTTATGACACTTTATTAAATTCTCTTGCCACCCTTAGCTGCATACGAGGGCGTTGACCATGGCTCTCCACTTCGCTCTCTTCTGTACGAGGGCTTTTGTCTCTTGCCAGGAGAACCCCACTTTACTCCATTCATGTAGAGTGGAGTGTCTCCAGTTGGTTTAAGGTCTTCCCTGCTTTCTTTTTCCTTGTAGGTTCTAGTCAAGTACCTATCTTGTCATTTTCTGACTTTATCAGTTGCTATGTGGTTGGAGATATGCACAGCGTCGTTCACGTAGCCCTACTGCCGTCAGATGGCGATATTATTCCTTACGTCATTGGTCATCTTGGCATCCTGCTTTAATGTGCCCAGCCAGTAATACACTCCTATCCTATATGTTTTTGGTCGCAGGTTCAGGAATGGCCGAAGAATTTATATTCAATACTTACCTGGAGCTCGCTCTGCAAATAGCACTGCTGGGGGATTTGAAAAGTCATAGTCAATCAATCAATAATATAATAATACTCTTAGCAAAACATGTTATCTTTAATTTACAATCTGTAGAACTATGCGAACAGAAAGGTTTAGGATTTTGTGAAGCATCACAGTACAGTTGAAAAATATATGGCTAATCAAAAATGTATGGTGTTCAGAGATAGATGGGAGCGGTTGAGGGAAGCTGAAAATGCATACACTCCTATCCCCGGCGACCGCTTAAGTATATAATATCCTCCATTCAGGGTGCAAAGGCGTCATTTTCCTCCTTAACTCGATTTGATGGCCAGCAGCCTAAAAAAAAACAGGGGACATATGCGATCTGTCTTAATAAAACACAATTTTCCACCGCCATGCTACAGTAGAGTGGCTAATGGTACTTCCTGATGTTGCACACCGTGTTCAGCCAATCAGGTTGCAGCAGTTTGTTGTTTACCTCTGGCTGAAGCTGGTGTGCAAAATGAGCAAGTAGCATTAGCCAATCTAGCATGGTGGTGGAAAATCGTGTTTTATTAAGCATGTTTCCTCAGTTTTTTTAGGTGTCACATGAGATGCACTGCTTACACCTTTCTCATATGTCATGCGACACGAAAGGCCAGTAGCAGACTTGGTAAGCACGTTGCAAGACCTTGTCAGCTGACAGATGGCCTGCCAAAGGATTACAAGAGTTGGAGTACATCTTCCAGCAAGGACTGAGGCACAATGACCTGATAGACGATTGACTTTGAGGCAGGGTGGTAGATCTGTTGGCAGAGTAGACAATAGTCTGTGGAATTTGTGCCAGAGTGCCTTCTCTGCTGGCCTGGGATGTTTCATCTGCCAATGAGGTGGGTTCTGACCTTTGGTTCTCCAACTGATAACTTCAGCCCGGATGGAGTCCTGCTGCTGTTGTTCCCGTAGGTCTTGTCCCGTATTGGAGAGTTGGTGGACTAAGGTAGAGGAAGCTTCAGGCCGAGGTGGGTCCCTTTGTGGCTCATGCGGAATTCTGGACGCTTGCTGTAGGTCAGTTTTACACAAGTGTCATACAATATTGTAGCAACCTTAAACCAACAAGCGACCTCGTCAAGAGGTACGGACCTCTTGGCTTAACGGTTAAGGTGTTGATTTGTCAGTCATTGGGTTCGAGGCCCAGTCAAGGCTACCTCTCCTCTGAACTTGCTACAATGGTTTCGGAAGTGGGGTGATGCCCGTGAGGCTGTCAGAGAGGCGTGTATACGTGAGCAACTTGTACAGGCTAGAGAAGCGTGGGAGCACGCTCCCCAAAGGGTAATGGAGCGACACATGTTAAGGTTGTCATCACATGTTAAGGTTGATTAAAGACACTTTTGTAGCTTTAATGAGGCTTTCGCAAGAGTATGACTTTCTCAAGTGCCTATGCATGGCCTAATGTTGGGAGAGCTACCACTTTGTTGTAATATTATTCATTTGTTATGAATTTTATATTCAAATATGTGACCGACCGGCTCGATTTGGTCTTATGTAGCAACATTTGAAATTGTGTTTTTACATTGGATAAAAGTAGAGACTGAGAGCTACAAAACGGTATATCATACAGTACAGTTGACGAACAATGGGAAAGTAATTCTGCTTTGAAAGTTTAATTGAAATTTGAAACTTCTTACCCCACTATTGAGAAAATGTCCCTTGAATTTTTGGTAAACCTACTGGAGAGCTCCTCTTTGTCTACACCCATTCAGCATCGTTCACACCCTCTTAAGCCTTAGCCCCACCCATCTCTTTAAGTATTCACATGTTCCACCATGTGCTAAACAGTGAGTAAGGTAGTGTACTAAACAACCAAAGATTTCAAGACTAAAGGCTGGTTTATGCTACCTCTATCGACATCTCTCTATACAGTTGTAGCAGTGACATCATGAACATTCTATTGTCGTCTGATATCAAACTTATCATTGTCGTTATGAAAAAGTACATACACAAAAATTTCAGGCTGCATGACATCAGCAGCCTGGTGGTCCAAAATAGCATAACTGGTGTAGTATTTTAACACCAATAAACCCATCCGTTTACATCTGTGTATATTTCAAACTAGCAAACCAGGGAACTAACAGCAACTTTCTAAACAATGGTTTTATTCGTTTCTAATGTGTTAGCTAGCTAACGTTAAGTTAGCGGGCTAGCCAGCTCAAATAATGACCATATCATATATCTGACAACGTCTTAACTTTAGATAATTTGTATTCATTATTACAGGAACATAAACTCACAAAAAGATCATTGTTTACAAGTTATTGGCAAGCTAATTACAGAAAATAGCTTATGGTTGTAAGTGTGACGAAATAAAAGCATGGCATTTTACTGGAGAATTGTAGAACTTGGACACTGTCTCGTTGGCCTAACCTAATTTGACTTGCAGGTCATGTTGTTCTTCACATTACTGTCTCTGGTAAACACAAATATAAAATAAAATATATGTTTATATGTCACATGCACAGGATACAGAAGGTGTAAAAGGTACAGTGAAATGGTTACTTGCATAGTGGAGTCTTTTGTTTAGACATGTAGCTAGCTAGGTAGCTAAGCAATGAACCATAATCCCAGCTCATAATGGTATGACCCTGCATGAATCTTCAGGTAGCGGAAGCTAACCATCAACTAGGTTCAACGTTAGCTAGCTAGCTAACATTAGGCTATAACTAGTAATGCAACTCGCTCTGAGATACGAATAATATTACTACACAGATCATACATGTAACGTTAGCTAGCGAGCCAGCCAGCTAACATTAGACAGCTAGCTAACAGTACACTAACTTGCAATGGAAACGACTTTCTGACAAAATTAGAAATAATATCTGAAAATGTAGTTAGCCAGACTCTCTTACCTATACACATTGTTAAACACTTCTCCCTCTCTGTCATGGTTGCCATGGTTGCCGTTAGTTTGAAGATGTCATCCCAAGACAGGTGTTTTAAACAACAGCCTTCTCTGTTCTCTTTTCGACTCCCTCCGCCATTGCAATCAAGTGCCTGTTAGCTATCAGACTCTACTTCCACCAGGCATTCTACTGATTTCAAAACTCGGTCCCCCAGAAAGTTGAGAGCTTTAGCAACACTTTTGCAGTTCTTCGTGATATCTTAAAAAAAAAAAGCTGTGTTAGAAAGGATTACGTACACACACTGAGTTTATGTTATAGACAGAATCCTGCTACATGGCAGCCCAATCCGAACTCATCCATTATCTCAGCCAATCATGGCTAGCATGAAGGCTCCTGGCTTTTTTTGTCGCTAAACCAACTAGGCTCATAATTTAACAATTTTGAATATTGAATGAAAAGTGAACTTTGCAGTGTACAAACTTAACATGAACAGGAATGACATTTACTCTCACACCTGGCCAAAATAACTATCGGGAAGTAGTAACATTATTTTGAAATATTATTACAAAGTGGTAACTCACCCAACATTGGGATATGCATAGGCACTTGAGTAAATCATACTATTTTGTAAGGCTCATTAAAGCTACAAAAGTGTCTTTGCCTTCTTTTAACCCTTTAACCTAACTCCTAACCCTATCCTTAACCCCTAACCCCTAGCCTAGCTAACATTAGCCACATAGGTTACATTAGCGCTATCCACATAGCTAATGTTAGCCACAACAAATTGGAATTCATAACATATCATATGTATTGCAAATTCATAACATATTTTACAAATTGCAATACGAATTGTAATTCCTAACATATCACGATGGACATCCATGCGAACTAACATACTGTATCATACTAAATGGAGGGATACAGATTTACATTTACTCAGTTACACCTACCTCTAAGTCCTGGTTGGTTCTGTACACTATTTACCCACTGCTGGGTTGCTTTTAACCCAGCATTTTTTTGAGTGTAGGTTTAAAACAGTGGGGCCTAGATTCAATCAGATCAAAAGTTAACGAGCGATAGCTGACACCCACATATCTGAAAATGTCAGTTGTGTCAGAGGTGTAACTGCATTGGAGCTGTCAAATCGGTGAGTTCTGAAAGTTCTGAATGAGAAAGTTTAGGCTAATAATGATGCTCCAATTAAAAAATAATTTTATGAAATAATTAGGATTTCT
Source organism: Salvelinus sp. IW2-2015 (assembly GCF_002910315.2). Taxonomy (NCBI): domain Eukaryota; kingdom Metazoa; phylum Chordata; class Actinopteri; order Salmoniformes; family Salmonidae; genus Salvelinus; species Salvelinus sp. IW2-2015. The sequence goes on from NC_036866.1 coordinate 26,978,986, forward strand.
ATCAGTCTAATCAGGTGTAGATTACATCTCACATTCCTGTGTCCAAACAAGGCTGCATTGGATTTATCTTAATTCGTCTCCATGCAGCCAGTGGCAATGTCAACTTTAGGTATAATGCCAGGAGCTTCTTGTGGATTTGACAGCTCTAACACAGTTACACCTCCAACACTGCCAAAACAACCGTTATGTGTATGTTGGCTAAAGCGGATTTGATTGAATAGAGCCCTAGTTTAATATATTCAAATCGATGTGTTTTGGAGGTTATACAGCAGAGGTTATACAGCAATGCAGTTTATTATTACCTATAACGTAAGCATTTTTTTTATTGGGTGGGGGTTTGCCATCCCCACCTCCTTTGAGGCAAAACGCCGCACATCCAACTCATCTCTCTCTATCTATCCAGCATGCGCAAGTGGAGTGCACAGAGAGTTCGTCGCTGTGGCGGGGAGTACCGAGCGTGCGTCAAACCGCTCAGAATTGAATAAAAAGGAAGGGCGGGGAAATATCGGGGTATTTAGTTTGTGCGACTTTTATTGCTGCTGTGATATAACCCAGCTAGCCCGTTGACTGTTTTATTGTTTGGAGAGAGCAGTGCGCGTCAATGAAAGGTTTAGGTAAAGTTGTTGCTGAGTTGTGTGTGAGTTCTTAACCTCCTGGCTCGTCTGCTCCTGTCATCATTACGCACGGGAGGAATCCCGCTCCAGGAGCGACAAGAGGACGTTGAGAACAGGTAAATTGATAAAGAATTATGGGTTATTTTATTTATTAGGCTCGATTAACAAATAAGTCAACGCTTCATGTATGTGAAAATTCGTGTAGAACTTGCCCATGCATAATTCAAATAATTAATCTGGTTAGAAAAGTTTACGATGAATAGCCAAATGCACGTGTTGTTAGGTACATATTTCATTGGGTGTTGGTATTTTAGGCAATGTTTTTTGGAAGCAGCATGTTTTGATGTCTTCATCAGTTTGCCAACAGCTCTTAACTGCCGCATATTGAATTATGACTAATGGCACAGCTAGAGCACTTCTTGTCTGGAAACCCGACATTGGCAAACACGAACACACAGGAGCGTTTTCTCTCACGACCTCTACAATACAGAATGTTGAATCATATCATATTTTAATGTAGAGTACTTTACAGGTTGTCTGTGCGGTTGGTCCTTTTGGCAGTGGGAAAGTGAGACAATATATCCACAGGAAAGTATAATTACATCAACTGTTCAAAGCGCTGGGTAGTGCGTTCAGATTTATTTTACCTGAAGCATGCACACAAGATGAAAAGACATGCAGGTGACGCATGCATACTTGCCTAGGTCGTAAGCATGTTTACATGGTTCTGCAAATGCTACAGGTGATAGGAATCTGAATGCACTACCATCACTTTGAAAATATGAAATGATAATTTCCTGTGGATATATTGACACACATTCCAACCGCCAAACAGACCAACCACATGGACAACCTGTAAAGTAAATGAACATAATTTCATTCGACATTCTGGTATTTAGAGGTCATGAGAGGAAACGTTCCTGATTCAAAAGCTAATTTCTGTCCTACATAGAATTCATTGCAATTCAACATCGGGTTGCCAGGCAAGAGCATGTCTAACTATTTCTCACAAAACAGTAGGCTTACAAGAAAAGCACACAAATAGTTTATTGACAAGGTTTAGATTGGTTTACTAACAAGTGGTGTGTTCCAAAGCTACAGAGGTGTAGGAAAAAGCTACAGAGGTGTAGGACAACGCTACAGAGGTGTAGGACAAAGCTACAGAGGAGTAGGACAAAGCTTGTAGAATTTGATTTGTAGAATCTAGCTAGAAATAGAACAGCTGGATAGTTCTCATAAAACTAGGCTACAATGAGCCAGGAGTTGAACATTGGATAAGCCTCATATGGTATACATATTTCTTTCTCTTTATGATATAGTGTTGTCTTTATCTCCCACAGTCCATAAATACTGCATACGATGTCGATGAAAATACTTAGCCCCCTGGGGTATGAGGAGTATTTCAGAGAGTCATAGACAGAATGTTTAAGAGGAGTTTGGTATGAGGACATTCTGACAGTCTTCTGACAGTAGTAAACTCTCCTCCTCGCTACACACTTTTTCTCTCACCTCAGTGCTAATAGTCTGTGTTCTGAGGTCTGAGGTTGTGTGTGTCTGTCTGGTCTGTGTGTTTGTGTGTGTGTGTGTGTGTGTGTGTGTGTGTGTGTGTGTGTGTGTGTGTGTGTGTGTGGTGGCGTGTGGTACGTCTGTGTCTGTGTGGTTTGTGTTGGGGGTGGTGTGGTACTGTCTGTCACTGTGTTGACTCAGTGGCTTAATACCCTTCTGTCAAAATCTGAAGTAGAGCTGAAGTTTTTGCTTCAAAAAAAGCTCAAAGAGGCAGCATGGCAGAAGAATTGACAATGAAATAATATAATAGTTCATAACATTGTATAAGTAGAATGATTCCTTGTTTTCTCTTTGGTTACGTATGTGTGTGTTTGGTAAAAGTTTTCATAATGTTGGACACACACACACACACACACACACACACACACACACACACACACACACACACACACACACACACACACACACACACACACACACACACACACACACACACACACACACACACACACACACACACACACTATCACACACCACACACACACACACACACACACACACACACACACACACACACACACACACACAACATTCACACACAGTGGCTGTTTGGAAACTCTCTGACACCCTGTGGTCAGTGTAACAGGCAGGGCAGGATAAAGACACAGTCATAACCTGCTACCTTGTTATTCTAGCCATCCCAGGCCAGCCTGCTCCCCGCTATATAGCTGTACTTCAGCTCTGCAGACCCTACCAGGACACAGTGTAGGCAGAGAGAGAGAGAGCAATAAAGAGAAAGATAGAGAATGAGAGAAAGAGAGGGAGAGAGAAACAGGGAGAAAGAGAGAGAGACAGAAAAATCAAGAGAGAAATAGAGACAGAAAGATCAAGAGAGAAATAGAGAGAGACAGAAAGATCAAGAGAGAAAGTGAGAGAGACAGAACGATCAAGAGAGACAGAAAGATCAAGAGAGAAAGAGACAGAGACAATAAGATCAAGAGAGAAAGAGACAGAGACAATAAGATCAAGAGAGAAAGAGACAGAGACAATAAGATCAAGAGAGAAAGAGAAAGAGACAGAGACAATAAGATCAAGAGAGAAAGATCGATAGAGAAAGATCGAGAGAGAAAGATCAAGAGAGAAAGAGAGAGAGAGAAAGGTATGAGAAAGGTAATGAGGATGGTGATTGCTCTCCTCTGCCTGGCAGTAGTCCAGTAGTGTCAGTCAGAGGAGACATGGGTAAATAAATGCTGGCAAATTTTCAGCCGTTTCGCCTCAGAAAGACAACAGAGAAAAACCTCCTGTGATTGCACTCTTTAAACAGCAGCCAATCATTGCCTCACTGACGATGCCTTGTCAGACATGCTTAAGACTGATAAGTGTATTCACAGGCATAGACATACAACACGCAAACACAGACACACGGTGGCAGGGACAGGGTACAAGGAAAGGACTGGAGGTTGATTCTGATACAGACATTTGTGTTTGAAAATATTTCGCTTTTAGAAGAGGTAAAATTGATAGCAATGAAGAGGCCATTTCACACCTGCTTTTCTGAAATGAAACTTCAATGCTACAGTATATCCAGCTGTGTTGGACAAGCTCCAGTACGCATCAATATTCTGCTGTGTTTAGAATGGCCCTCAGCACCATTCCTGAGCTGTGTGACAGCGTCATGGGTTTTATGGCTGAACGTTTTCCTGGACTGGGCTGAAAGCATTCCCACTCTCTCAGAACTCTCCTGGTCAGGGGTGGAAGGTGTGTGTGTGCGTGCATGTTTGTGTAATAATTATAGAATCTGCACTGACATTTTATCAATAGCATATCAGGATTTTGGAATGTTGAGCCAACGGAACTGTAATCTGTTTTGTTTTGTGTTAGAGTATTTAGTTTTTTGTCAGGAGGTTAAATACCTAGAATCACCTATGCAGTTGGAAGTCATCTGACTGGTGGTAATAGTATGTCCTTATATGGTTATGCTTTTATATCCCTTTATGCAAACAGAGAGGGGTACCTTAGATGAGATGGTTTATGTGTGTGTGTGTGTGTGTGTGTGTGTGTGTGTGTGTGTGTGTGTGTGTGTGTGTGTGTGTGTTACAAAAGTAGTCTTGCTCTTTTTAACCCCTTTCACCTAATCCTAAACCCTATCCTAACCCCTACCCCTAGCCTAGCTAACATTAGCCACATAGGTTACATTAGCGCCTATCCACATAGCTAAATGTTAGCCACAACAAATTGGAATTCATAACATATCATATGTATTGCAAATTCATAACATATTTTACAAATTGCAATACGAATTTGTAATTCCTAACATATCACGATGGACATCCATGCGAATAACATATGTATCATACTAAATGGAGGGATACAGATTTACATTTACTCAGTTACACCTACCTCTAAGTCCTGGTTGGTTCTGTACACTATTTACCCACTGCTGGGTTGCTTTTAACCCCAGCATTCTTTTGAGTGTAGATTTAAAACGATGGGGCCTAGATTCAATCAGATCAAAAGTTAACGAGCGATAGCTGACACCCAACATATCTGAAAATGTCAGTTGTGTTCAGAGGTGTAACTGCATTGGAGCTTGCAGAATCGGTGAGTTTCTGAAAGTTCTGAATGAGAAAGTTTAGGCTAATAATGAGTGCTCCAATTAAAAAATAATTTTATGAATAATAGAGGATTTCTATCAGTCTAATCGAGTGTTAGATTACAATCTCACATTCCTGTGTCCAAACAAGGCTGCATTGGATTTATCTTAATTCGTCTCCATGCAGCCAGTGGCAATGGTCAACTTTAGGTATAATGCCAGGAGCTTCTTGTGGATTTGACTGCTAAACACAGTTACACCTCCAACACTGCCAAAACAACCGTTATGTGTATGTTGGCTAAAGCGGATTTGATTGAATAGAGCCCTAGTTAATATATTCAAATCGATGTGTTTTGGAGGTTATACAGCAAGAGGTTTACAGCAACTGCAGTTGTTTATCTACCATAACGTAAGCATTTTTTTATTGGGTGGGGGTTTGCCATATCCCCACCTCCTTTGAGGCAAAACGCCGCACATCCAACTCATCTCTCTCTATCTCATCCAGCATGGCGCAAGTGGGAGTGCACCAGAGAGTTCGTTCGCTGTGGCGCGGGAGTACCGAGCGTGCGTCAAACGACTGCAGAAATTGATACAAACAGGAAGGGCGGGGAAATATCGGGGTATTTAGTTTGTGCGACTTTTAATTGCCTGCTGTTGATATAACCCACTAGCCCGTTGACTGTTTTATTGTTTTGGAGAGAGCATGCGCGTCAATGAAAGTTTAGGTAAAGTTGTTGCTGAGTTGTGTGTGAGTTCTTAACCTCCCTGGCTCGTCTGCCTCCTGTCATCATTACGCAACGGGAGGAAGCCGCTCCAGGAGCGACAAGAGGACGTTGAGAACAGGTAAATTTGATAAGGAATTATGGTTATTTTATTTATTAGGCTCGATTAAACAAATAAGTTCAACGCTTCATGTATGTGAAAATTCGTGTAGAACTTGCCCATGCTAATTCAAATAATTAATCTGGTTAGAAAAGCTGTACATGCAATAGCCAAATAGCACGTGTTGTTAGGTACATATTCATGGGTGTTGGTATTTTAGGCAATGTTTTTTGAAGCAGCATGTGTTTGATGTCCTTCAATCAGTTGCCAAACAGCTCTTAACTGCCGCATATTGAATTATGACTAATGGCAAGCTAGAGCACTTCTTGTCTGGAAACCCGACATTGGCAAACACGAACACACAAGGAGCGTTTCTCTCACGACCTCGTACAATAGAAGTGTTTGAAATATCATATTTTATGTAGATACTTACAGGTTGTCTGTGCGGTTGGTCCTTTTGGCAGTGGGAAGTGAAGACAATACTATCCACAGGAAAGTATATTACACTCAACTTTCAAAGCGCTGGGTAGTGCGTTCAGATTTATTTTACCTGAAGCATGCACACAAGATGAAAAGATCATGCCAGGTGACGCATGCATACTTGCCTAGGTCGTAGCCATGTTTTACATGGTTCTCGCAAATGCTACAGGTGATAGGAATCTGATGCTAACGCCATCACTTTTGAAAATATGAAATGATATTTCCTGTGGATATATTGACACACATTCCAACCGCACAAACAGACAACCACATGCGACAAACCTTGTAAGTAAATGAACATAATTTCATTCGACATTCTGTATTTAAGAGTCATGAGAGGAAACGTTCCTGATTCAAAAGCTAATTTCTGTCCTACATAGAATTCATTGCAATTTCAACACATCGGGTGCCAGGCAAGAGCATGTGTCAACTATTTCAAACAGTAGGCTTCAAGAAAAGCACACAAATAGTTTATGCAGTAGATTGGTTTACTAACAAGTGTGTGTTCCAAAGCTACAGCAGGTGTAGGAAACGCTAGAAGGTGTAGGACAAAGCTACAGAGGTAGGACAAAGCTAAGAAGCAGTAAGAACTTTAGATTTGAGGTTAGAATCTAGGCTAGAAAATAGAACAGGCGTGTAATTCTTACCGGTTGGCTGACACATGATGAGGCTGGAGTTGATTCGGCTGGTGTTGTAAGCGATACAGCTTACTGAATGGCCATGGTGGTGCATAGATGACTTCATATGGACTGAATTTTGCGCGCTTTTCAGATACAGCTAGCTCTCTGCATCGTATCCTCCATCTTTATCTTGCGATCTTTATCTCAGTCGAGTACCTGATCGATCCTTATGATATGTTTTCGGGTTATTATGTCCGCGTGGAACTTAGTAAAACGCTATAGTTGGTCGACCATAGTCTAGACGTCTGGCGCGCCTGTGATGATATGGTAGTCTTTCATGAGACGCTCCAAACGCCAGCAGGTTGTATGCTAACGCGAGATAAGAGATTATAATAGTTCAATTTTGAAGGTTAGCCGTCTCGGTATACGGTTCATCGTGGTATCGACCGGACGTATGTGACTCAACACCTGACACGTCCTCACATCACGCTACAACACATTTTCTCTTCACCTCCAGTGCAAGATAGTTCTGTGCTTACTGAGGTCTGAGGTTTGTCGTGTCTGTCTGGCTCTGTGTCGTTTGTGTGGTGTTGTGTGTGTGTGTGTGTGTTGTGTGTGTGTGTGTGGTGTGTGTGTGTGATATGTGTGTGTGTGTGTGATGGTAGGTGTGTACTGTCTGGTACTGGTGTTTGTGTGGGTGGGTGGTGTGTACTGTCTGGCTCACTGTGTTCGACTCAGTGGCTTAATACCTTCTGTCAAAAATCTGAGTAGGCTGAAGTTTTTGCTGTCAAAAAGCTCAAGAGCAGCAGCAGAAGAATGACAATGAAATAATATAATAGTTCAACTTGATAAGTATAATGTTCCTTGTTTTTCTTGGTTACGTATGTGTGTGTTTGGAAAAGTTTCATAATGTGGACACCACACACACACACACACACACACACACACCACACACACACACCACACACACACCACACACAAACCACACAACACACACACACACACCACACACACACACACACACCCACACACACCCACACCACACACACACACACACACACAACATTCCACACAGTGGCTGTTCTGGAAACTCTCTGACACCCTGTGGTCATGTAACAGCAGGGCAGGATAAAGACACAGTCATAACCTGCCCTTGTTATTCTAGCCATCCCAGCCAGCCTGCTCCCGCTTATAGCTGTAATTCACTCTGCAGACCCTACCGGACACAGTGTAGAGCAGAGAGAGAGAGAGCAATAAAGAGAAAGATAGAGAATGAGAGAAAGAGAGGAGAGAGAAACAGGAGAAGAGAGAGAGACAGAAATCAAGGAGAAATAGAGACAGAAAGATCAGGAGAAATAGAGAGAGACAGAAAGATCAAGAGAGAAAGTGAGAGAGACAGAAACGGATCCAGAGAGACAAGAAGATCAAGAGAGAAAGAGACAGAGACAATAAGATCACAACGAGAGAAAGAGACAGAGCATAAGATCAGAAGAAGAGACAGGCAGACAATAGATCAGTAGAAGAAGAGACGAGACAGAGACAATAGATCAAGAGGAAAGATCGATGAGAAATCGAGAGAGAAGATCAAGAGAGAAGGAGAGGGAAGGTATGAGGAAGGTAATGAGGATGTGATTGCTCTCTCTGCCTGGCGTAGTCCAGTAGTGTCAGTCAGAGAGACATGGGATAATAAATGCTGCAAATTTTCAGCCGTTTCGCCTCAGAAAAGACCACAGAGAAAACCTCCTTGATTGCACTCTTTAAACAGCAGCCAATCATTGCCTCACTGACGATGCCTTGTCAGACATGCTTAAGACTGATAGTGTATTCACAGGCATAGACATACAACACGCAAACACAGATACACGGTGGCAGGGACAGGTACGAAAAGGACTGGAGGTTGATTCGATACAGACATTTGGTTTGAAAATATTTCGCTTTAGAAGAGGTAAAATTGATAGCAATGAAGAGGCCTATTTCACACCTGCTTTTCTGAAATGAAACTTCAATGCTACAGTATATCCAGCTGTGTTGGACAAGCCTCCCAGTACGCATCTATTCTGCGTGTTTAGAATGGCCCTCAGCCCATTCCTGAGCTGTGTGACAGCGTCATGGGTTTTTATGGCTGAACGTTTTCCTGGACTGGGCTGAAAGCATTCCCACTCCTCAGAACTCTCCTGGTCAGGTGGAAGGTGTGTGTGTGCGTGCATGTTTGTGTAATAATTATTGAATCTGCACTGACATTTTATCAATAGCATATTCGAGATTTTGGAATTGTGAGCCAACGGAACTTGTAATCTGTTTTGTTTTGTGTTAGAGTATTAGTTTTTGTCACGGAGGTTAAATACCTAGAATCCCACTATGCAGTTGGAGTCACTGACTGGTGGTATAGTATGTCCTTATATGGTTATGCTTATATCCTTTATGCAAACAGAGAGGGTACCTTAGATGAGATGGTTATGTGTGGTGTGTGTGTGTGTGTGTGTGTGTGTGTGTGTTGTGTGTGTGTTGTGTGTGTGTGTGTGTGTGTGTGTGTGTGTGTGTGTGTGTGTGTGTGTGTGTGTGTGTGTGTGTGGTGTGTGTGTGTGTGTGTGTGGTGTGTGTGTGTGTGTGTGTGTGTGTAGTGTGTGTGGGGTGTGGTGCCTGCCACAATTATTCAACTGT
>NC_036866.1:26988306-26993306 GCF_002910315.2 Salvelinus sp. IW2-2015
CCGTGCCACATTAGTTCAAACTGGCTTTACCAAGAACACGAAGGAAGACGTAACAGCACAAAAACAGGAAATGCTGACGATCGACTAATGAAGTTATTAACTAGCGGTCGTTCTCAGGCTCACAAACAGAAGTTGAATGGCATCTATGTTTCCCAAGCGGTCACATTTCAAAGTGTGTTTAAAGTTAGGGTTTAGGCATTAACTCCACATTTTTATGGTTAGGGTTAACTTCGAATGGTTGGTGGAAGGGTTAAGGTTGCACATAGGCTTAAAACCAAAACTCAAAAACAAAGTGTGTCTAGATTTCGGTTGGATGTCGAAACATACAACCCGTTGTGGCCCACCGCCACTGCTTAAGAGGGCATTTAGCCATAGAGGTTGTAGGCATAGGCATTTGCATAGGCGACATGGCAGCGCCAAGCATGTCGTCCAGGGCGCTGAGCTCTCTCATTGGGTACCAAACACAAAAGACTAACACACAAAACCAAGGAAACTGACTTTCACTATGAATTATTCAACTAGCGTTCTCAGGCTCACAACAGAATTAGATGCTCATCTATGTTTCCCAAGCGTCACATTTCAAAGTGTTTAAAGTTAGGTTTAGGCATTAACTCCACATTTTTATGGTTAGGGTTAACTTCGAATGGTTAGGGTAAGGGTTAAGGTTGCACATAGGCTTAAAACCAAAAACTCAAAAACAAATTTCTATTTCTTGATTCGAACATACAACCTTTGGCACCGCCACTGCTTAGAGGCATTTAGGCATAGGATTTAGGCATAGGATTTAGGCATAGGCGACATGGGCAGCCGTCCAGGGTGGCATCTTGCCGGGGGCGGCATGGGGTGCCCGCACAAAAACAAAACAAAATACAACAATAATAACAAATATACAAGAAAATAAACAACTAAATATAAAGAAAGTACAACCAAAAATAAATATATTCAGAATGGTGACATTTGCACGATCGGTTTTCTATCGCTCATTTGCACGTCACGTCAATGATATCATGTCACTGTGTGGGACTGTGGGTCAATTAACCTTGCCGGAGTGGTGGCCCTGATTCTAGTTTGTGAGCTAGGCATGCTACTGCCTGGGATGGTCTCCCACTCAGAAGAACGAGATGGGGAGGGGGACAGGGGTAGGTTGACCTCAGGTCTCCCCACTGGAAGTCCGAGGTTGGGTGAGCAGGGGAATCTATCAAATAGCGCACCTCTAACTTTGTACAGTTCTAATGTAATTAGTAGTGCAATTTAGTTTGTGTGTTTCTTGTTTGAAGTGCAATAGTGTAATATTCAGGTTCTCTTCTTCATAAGTGTGTTATTCTATTTGTGTATTTGTGTGATATAGGATTTGTGCAATTTAGTTTTATTTGTGTGTTTTTTTTTAGCAATAGGGTAATATAGTAATAATTCAATTCTCTTTTTTATTTGTATTTATACACTACACTTTGTTGCTATTTGTCTTTGTTACTTATTTTTTATATTTATGAGTCTTATTTTTGTATGTATTTTTATATTTATATATTTTTAAGTGTTGTGATTATTTATTTGTGTTGTGCGTTGAAGGGGGGGGGTTCGCCCAGGGAGCCGTACAAGCTAGAACCGCCACTGCTTAGAGGCCAGATGCTTACGCCCATGCCCTAGCAAAACATACTTGAAGGTAACAGCGCTCACTTTTGCCCCTAGTGGCTGCTTTCCGCATCACCTCCCGACTTCCTCAGACATTATATTTCACTTTACATTTTAGTAGACACTTTTACCTAGAGTGACTTAAAGTAAGTAGTGAGTGTATACGTTTGTCATGCTTTTTTGTCTTCACTGGTCCACCATGGGAATCAAAACCACCATCCTGGCATTGCAAGCACCATGTTCTACCAACTGAGCCCCACAGGACCAACGTGGATTTATGTTGAATACTGACTTGTATCATGGGTGACCTGGAATTATTATAGTATAAAATGTTATGAACTGTTCTATTATTTCTTAGTCAGTCTTCTGTCATGCTGTGTGTGTGTGTGTGTGTGTGTGTGTGTGTGTGTGTGTGTGTGTGTGTGTGTGTGTGTGTGTGTGTGTGTGTGTGTGTGTGTGTGTGTGTGTGTGTGTGTGTGTGTGTGTGTGTGTGTGTGTGTGTGTGTGTGTGTGCATGCATGCGTGAAAATGAGTGTGTGTGTGCTCAGAGTCTACAACATCCAAGTGGCACAGAACAGCCCTGCTGGCTCTCATTCCTTCCTGTCTGTCCTCTTTCTCTCTCTTCTCTGTACAAAACATTAGAAACACCTTCCTAATATTGTGTTGCACCCCCTTATACCCCCAGAACAGCCTCAATTTGTCGGGGCATGGACTGCAAACTGTCGAAGCGGCCCATGTTGACTCCAATAGTTCTCACAGTTATGTGAAGTTAGCTGGATGTCCTTTGGGTGGTGGACTATTCTTGATACACATGGGAAACTGTTGAGTGTGAAAAACCCAGCAGCGTTGCAGTTCTTGTGTATCGTTATGTCTACTTCTATTTCCCCTTATTCACTCCCCTTCACAGAAAGCAATATGGCAGAAAGTCAGTTCCCTCAGGTCCATGACCTGCTTATCACCATTCAGCTAATAATGTCCTACAAAAGCCTGAAACACCCTTTAGCTGTCCAGGATGGGAGTTGCCCATCCCCTAGCAGGAGTAAGTGTAATGAGTGTTGAGAAAGTATTGCTGTCTCCTCAGGCCATTGGGCTGATGTAAATGCAGCACTCAGACCTGTCAGTCCTTTTAGTCACAGGCTATTAATCCTATCAGTGTAGCTCTCAGGATGTTTAGTGTTTAGGTTTACCTGTCCTGTTACTGTCAGTCGGCCTAACCCTCTCTCAGGTGCGTAGGGTTACACACACACACACACACACACACACACACACACGCGATTTTCTGCACTGACCTGAGGGCTCTCACATTTAGACATAACGGAAGATTAAATCGCTACAGTAAACATGAAATGAGCCTCTAATAACAGCAGCACATGTCTATTATCATAGACTGTAGTATTGTCTTACCACTACAGCACTGGGCTACAGATAACAGCTCTGTCATCGTATAACAGTCTCCTCTCTGCCAGAGTGCACAAGGACCACAGGGCTGGAACCTGATACTTTCCCTCTGGTTTCCAGCACTGAGTAGGTTTTCCTATAAAAGCTGAAGGAATTCTGTTGTAATATCATCCCTTTGGAACCTAACCCTGTATTGATTGAATGCATTAAGGTTTTCGGGGGAAGTTAGTTTGTGGATTGCAGTTTTTTTTGTCTGATGTTTGCATGATAAATCGTCCCCAAAAAAGAGTCACCGTTGAAATGTCCCCTAACCAAGTCCAGTTATACTGAAAATTCCCCTAAAGCTGTTATAGGTCATTGGATCCGACCAAAGAGCTTTGTCAGGATGATGTATAGGATTTATTAGGAGGCACATTAGCACAGGAACTACAGCCTTTCCTCAGGCACAGGATCAAATAGTCACTGTACACTACTAAGAATGGAGTGGGTGTTGGGTTTCTTTACCTCCTTACCTTCCTTTACTTTTTGGCATGGATTAAAACGTTCTTGTGGATGATGTATGATAGCTATTTAAACCTGTAAAATGTGTTCCATCACTATTCATCTAATCATCTCAGATTAGATGGATTCTCACGTTAGCATGTATGGAAGTATGTCAGGGGCCTCTATAGCAATCATGACGATTAATCAGTTAATAACTTATGCTTAATTAATGTGAGTTTTTCATGTAATTATATAGAGATAAGCATATGCTGCTGTTATGATCGAAAGCTACAACAGCGATAACATCTCAAAGCTCTCGTTGGTTCCGATGTTGACTTTCTGTCGTGTTGGATAACCCACATTCAAACTTCAGAGTGCAGCTGAACAGATATGATGCAATACAGACTGATAAAACACTTTCACATCATACTAGAATGTGCTATATAGTTATTATATTGATATTATGACTAATGTTGAGTCCCGTAGGGATGGTAAATGCAGAGAATATCAGAGTATTTGTTTACTGTGGCCTTTAGGGTTGTGCAATGAAACACATTTCACCCCTTTCACTATAACCCAATGAGTTCTCGCTCTCTCTGTGTGTGTGTGGGTGGTGTGGTGTGGGTGTGTGTGTGTTGTGGGGTGTGGTGTGTGTGTGTGTGTGTGTGTGTGTGTGTGTGTGTGTGTGTGTGTGTGTGTGTGTGTGTGTGTGTGTGTGTGTGTGTGTGTGTGTGTGTGTGTGTAAAACACAACAGTTCCCATACAGTAGAACAGGGAGGTCTCTTGTGTGTGTAAAACACAACAGTTCCCATACAGTAGAACAGGGAGGTCTCTCTTCAGGAGTGAGGAGAGGTGAGTGAGACAGTAGAGGAGGTGGCACTAATATTAGTGGAAATGATTGAAAATAAACATTAGTGGAGCATTTGTGAACAATATTACACAGACATCACTTCAGAGGTCTGTTAGTGTAAGTCAATGGAGGCGTTTTATGAATGGAGAAACAACATACTAACACTGTGAACAAAACAGCACCAACACTGACTGTGAGAAATCCTGCTTAAAGTTACACTGTTGTTTTAGGGCCTTCTGAGCTTCATTTTATTATGTTTCTCCCTTAACTGTGTTTTATACAGTCATTTGAGTCATAGCTAATAGAGAACATTTAAATGTTGTTAGTATATTCTATGTTGTGTATTGTTTCAACATAACATAGTGTCAGTCATGTATTTAGCCTAGTAGAACCACATGGGAGTCAGCAACATGCTTTCTTAAACAGCACAAAGAAACATGATTGACTGTTGCCAAGAAAAACAGCTCAAGTCCTGAGAGCTAAAACCAATTAGCTCTGTTATTACGCCAAGTCTGTGCCCTTGGTCAGGGAATAGTGTGTGTGTGTGTGTGTGTATGTGTATAATAGGAGGTCTAATTCACTTTGTCCTTGATAGATGGAGAGATGTGATTATGGCTTACTTACTGGGTACCTCAGTGGT
>NC_036866.1:26994975-27008301 GCF_002910315.2 Salvelinus sp. IW2-2015
ATGATTCCCAAATTATTTGTTGGGAATTCTGGTATGGTTATGGTGGTGGTTTAACGAAACACAAGTTTAAGAAATTATTTAGTGGACATGACTTTTGGTTGGTTTGTCATGTCTAGAAAGTTTGGCAAAAACAGTTGGATAGTTCAAAAGGAATGCTTAATTTTTTGAATGAAGAATCCTTTTGATCGAGCTGATACACCACAGATAAAGGAACTGAAACTTTACACGTCAACTCTTATGTGTTGTGGTGGTGTGTGTTGTGAGTGTGTGTAGTGAGAGAGAGAAATATTTAGCTTGGTCTTGTCCACTTACACCATCATAAACCGCTTTTCACACTATGCCTGCAATGTGTGCTACCACCTGCGAAAGACTAACAGTTATTGTTGCCCGTCACACACACATCACACAACAACCCACCACACACAACACACAACACCACAACACCCAACACACAACACACACGCACACACAAAAGACACACACACAACACCAACACAAACACACAACACCACATCACACACCACACATACACCAACATTCACACACACAGCACAACATTACACACCCCTATGCAGCACCAGGAACAGGGATGTAGCTGAACGCAGGCATGGCTGGACAACCATACTTCTTCTCCTTCCTTCGTTCCTGTGCCCACTTTTACGTCTCTCACTCGCATGGCTCTACTCTAAATGATGAGCAACTTAATGGAGCAGTTTACATAATTCTAACAGAGAATTCAGTATTTAAAGGCATCAGGACTCCAACAGCACACACAACACATACACATGGCACTCTCTCTCAACTCTCTCTTTCATAGCCAGGCACATAAGGGGATTCTGACATGAATCATCTTTAATTACTTTATTTGGCTTTTAAACCGTCTCTCTAAAAATAGTGTTTAGTAACAGCCCAGCCACTGCTTTCCTCATTCGCTGTTTCGTCAAGAGTGCGCCTAAGAGGGTCTGTTGAAGCTCCTCTTTACACTTGAGTTTCTCACAAGTTAAACTACATTTCCAACACAGATACTGCAACTGAGGCGCGGGTGTTGAATGTTATGTTGGTGTGTGTTGTGATGTCGATAATTGTAGTCCAACCCTCTGATGTGAGAGAGAAAGACCCTGAATTTCATGGCAAAGCAACCACACCACACACACACACACACACACACACACACACAACACACACACACACATCAACACACACACACACACACACACCAACAACACACACACACACACCACATGATACATTATCCATCATTATCAAGCTTTTTAATTGTAATTGGAGTAGCAACGTAAGCCAAAGGGCGAGGCGGTTCGGGTCCAAGTTAAAAACAGTTCATTTCTATCAATCCTTATCCTTCAGTGTATTAGAGTGTAGGAGATGGGTGTGTGTTGTGGATGAATACTGCCATCTCAGCTCGACATTTCATGTTGTTTAAACAGGAGTTGATATGGTGTATTCTGAAAGACAGAGATTAAATTCCGCATAGCTAGTCCTCGATATCGTTTCTCTCTCTCTTTCTCTAAATTCCCATTCAATTGAAGGTGATTAATTGATGGGGAAACACAGTTTACAAATTGCAAAAGAAAGTGAAATAGATAAGAAAGTGAACTAAAATCAGAAAATAATAACGGTTAACATCCAGAAAGTTCCAAAGATAAAAACATTTCCAAATGCATATTAGATCTACTTACTACAGGTTGTAATGATGTGGCAGAATAGGTGTAAAGTAAAAAGGGAAAGTATAATAAAATAAATATGGTTTCATTTACAAAGATGTTTTATCTTTCACTGGTTGCCTTTATCTTGTGGCAACAGGTCACAATCTGCTGTGTGATTGCATAGTGTGGTATTACCCAATCGAATAGGTCTGTGTAATCTGAGGGAAATATGTGTCTCTAATATGGTCATACATTTGGCAGGAGGTTAGGAAGTGCAGCTCAATTTCCACCTCATTTTGTGGGCAGTGTGCACATAATCTGTCTTCTCTTGAGAGCCAGGTCTGCCTTTGGTGGTCTTTCTCAATAGCAAGGCTATGCTCACTGAGTCTGTACATAGTCCAAAGATGTCCTTAATTTTGTGTGTCACAGTGGTCAGATATTTTGCCACTGTGTACTCTCTGTTTAGGGCCAAAAAGCATTATAGTTTGCTCTGKTTTTTTTGTGAATTCTAAGTCAAGTAAWTATCTTTTGGTTTTCTCATGAKTTGTTTGGGTCTAATTGTGTTACTGTCCTGGTGCTCTGTGGGGTCTGTTTGTGTTTGTGAACAGAGCCCCAGSACCAGCTTGCTTAGGGGACTCTTCTCCAGGTTTATTTCTCTGTAGGTGATGGCTTTGTTATGGAAGGTTTGGGAATCCCATCCTTTTAGGAGGTTGTAGAATTGAATGGCTATTTTCTGTATTTTGATAATTAGCGGGTATCGGTCTAATTCTGCTCTGCATGCATTATTTGGTGTTTTACTTTGCACACTGAGGATATTTTTGCCGAATTCTGCATGCAGAGTCTCAATTTGGTGTTTGTCCCATTTTGTGAATGTTTGGTTGGTGAGCAGGCCCCRGACCTCACAACCATAAAGGGCAATGGGTTCTATAACTGATTCAAGTATTTTTWGCCAGATCCTAATTGGTATGTCACAGTTTATGTTCCTTTTGATGGCATAGAAGGCCCTTCTTGCCTTGTCTCTCAGATCGTTCACAGCTTTGTTGAAGTTACCTGTGGCGCTGATGTTAAGGCTGAGGTATGTATCATTTTGTGTGTGCTCTAGGGCAACGGTGTCTAGATGGAATTTGTATTCATGGACCTGGCAACTGGACCTTTTTTGGGACACCATTATTTTTGTCTAACTGAGATTTACTGTCAGGGCTCAGGTCTGACAGAATCTGTGCAGAAGATTTAGATGCTGCTGTAGGCCCTCCTTGGTTGGGGACAGAAGCACCAGATCATCAGCAAACATTTGACCTCAGATTCTAGTAGGGTGAGGCTGGGTGCTGTTGGTTGTTTGTGTACATGGATTTTATAATGTTGTATGTTTTCCCCCAACACCACTTTYCATCAATTTGTATAGCTGACCCTCATGCCAAATTGAGTCGAACGCTTTTTTGAAGTCAATAAAGCATGAGAAGACTTTGCCTTTGTTTTGGTTTGTTTGTTTGTTTGTCAATTATGGTGGGCAGGGTGAATACGTGGTCTGTCGTACGGTAATTTCTCTCTCTTTCTCTTGCTCTCTTTTTCTCTTCCTCTATCTAATTTTCTTTATCTCTCTCTTTCTCTCTCTCTCGATTCAATTCACTTTGCTTTATTGGCATGACATAATAATGTACATATTGCCAAAGCTTACTTTGGAGATTTACAATATTAACATAATTAAAATAATAATAATCAATATTGTCAATGGAACAACAGTAGCAACAATAATCAGGGGTTAAAATAACCATAGATTGAACAATAACAATAAGCATAGAGGACATGTGCAGGTTGGTTGGTCTGTCTCTCTCTCTGTCCCCCCCCTCTCTCTCTCCCTATCTCTCTCACTTTCTCTCGCTCGCTCTCACTTTCTCTCTCTGTCTCTCTTTTTTTTCTCTCTCACTCTTTCTCTCTCTCTTTCTCTTTCCCCCTCTCCCTCTCTTTCTCTCTTTCTCTTCCTCTCTGTATCCCTCTATTTCTCTCTTACTCCCCCCCTCTCTCTTTTTCTCTCTCTCTCTCTCTCTCTCTCTTTATTTCTCTTTCTTGTCTCTCTCTCTACCCCCCTCTGTCTCTCTTGTTCTCTCTATCTATCTCCATATATCTCTCTATCTCTGTCTCTCTATCTCTCTCTTTTTTGCTGTTGCATAGTTTGAAAAATGTGTCTATGTAGAATTAATCAGATTCATGAATTTAGTCTGACATTATTTATGTTCAACCTAGACAGGTTGATGTATGTTATCTGTGTGGGAGGTAGAGTGAGAGAGAGAGGGATGAAGGGAAAGAGGGAGGGAGAGAGGGGGAGGATCTGCATTCTGAAGCATCCATTTGTGATTGGTTAGTTAATCATTAACTAGATGAGATATTGGAAATGTGTGAGGATGTATCACTGCAAGGAAATAACAGATTTTATGAGAGTTCATGAAACCGCATTGTTATTGGTTACTCAGCCCTACGTACAGGCCTCTCCCTTAGTCTCACCCCTAGTGTCACCTCTGACCTTCTACAGACTTAACAATTACTATTAAGTCTGTGTCCACTCACAGACTTAAGGCTGCCCCTAAACACTTTGCTGTACACTCTCTATCCATCCTGTCCTGTATTATTGGTCTAAACTCGGTCTTGACACCTCTCTTGTGCAGCGTGAAGAAATATGCAGATCCTAGAACAATTATATCACAACATAAAGGAACAGCTGACACTGGGTCATCAGCCTAATGCAATAACCATGGGCCAGAATCATTTGATCATTTGGGTACAGAATGAAATGAGAAAGAGAGAGACAGATAAAGAAAGATGGAGGGAGAGAAGGGAGGCGAAAGAGACCTTAGAAAGAAGGATGTATGTGGAAAGATGGTGAATGTTTTTGTTTGCCTGACCTTCTGTTTTGCGCAAACAGATTTAGATGGACACAAAGGGAGAGGTAAGAAAAGGTAACAGCTGATGTTGGCCTGGTACAAAGAACACACATGCCTGTACGGTACCATGGAGAAACAGCTGAATACTCACACACACACAAACAAAGACACACGCACACACTCACACAGGGAGAGAGAGGAAGAGAGAGGGAGAGACAGGGAGGGAGAGAGAAAAGAGAAGAGACAGAGAAGAAAGCCGACTTACCTTGGTTAACTCCCAAACTCCTTGACATTGCTCTCCTCCTTCTTTCAGGAATGTTGAGAAACAGTAGTGGAACAGAGAAGAAAACCTTCACTTTCGCATCATGAAGACTGGAGGGACTGAGTGTGAGCCTGTTGAGAGACTGTCCTGGAGCTTTACTGGAGGTCAAGGGAGGATTAGGCTGTCTCTAGCCCACCCAGGGCTGCTGCTTCTGGGGATGGTACTGCTGGTCCTCCTGCCCTCTGGAGAAAGTGTCAAACAGAGTGTCCCCAGAGTCCAACTCAGCTACAAAGGTAAGAGACTGGGAGCTATGGTACAGTAATAACATGCCGATGCACTGATGGCTGAATGATATATGGCTTAGGACAAATTAAATAATCATGTTTAGTATAGGACTTAACCAGATGAAATATATTCTACTAGTTTTAATAGATGCTTTATCTAGGAGGATGAACTAGCTATGACCCACCAGTAGGTTCTGAAACAACATTTTGAGAATCAACGGCCTAACTTTAAGTTGGCACGGGTTTTTGGCAACATGYTCTAAGCAAGAAATGACTGCCACATCTACAAAGAGAGAAAATTATATCTACAACAGAGGTGGGACATAATATATGCAGAAAGTGCAAAATACACAACACCTTTTTCTCCATCATCATGCCAGTTACYTTAACTGTTCCTCTATGATAGCTACCTGCAGTATTTTTATCAGTAGCTATGTCCAATTATCTGTAAATGAGCCATTCTCTGGCTCACTGTCCAGCTGATTGTTCTACCTTCTACCTCTCTCTTTTTTATCATTTTACTTTTAGAATTCTTCATTTTTCTTTTCAGCTCATGTGAGTTTGAAGGGTCTGTCCACCAATTTGGTGCCTTTTGACTAGTGTAACTTGGTAAAAAAAAATAATATAGTAACTGCCTATTAAGTGCCAAATAATGTAACAGGGAAGACCGCAACAGGGTTGACCGCAACAGGGTTGACCGCAACAGTGTTGACCGTAACAAGGTTGACCGGAACAGGGTTGACCGTAACAGGGTTGACCGTAACAGGGTTGACCGCAACAGGGTTGACCGCAACAGGGTTGACCGTAACAGGGTTGACCGCAACAGGGTTGACCGTAACAGGGTTGACCGTAACAGGGTTGACCGTAACATGGTTGACCGTAACAGGGTTGACCGGATTTGGGTTGACTGTATCTTGGTTGACCGCAACAGGGTTGACCGCAACAGGGTTGACCGCAGCAGGGTTGACCGTAACAGGGTTGACCGTAACAGTGTTGACGATTTCGTCTTAAATCAGCCGTGGATGCCTTTGTAACAGATGGATTGGAAGCTTGTTCTCTGGAACAGGAAGGGGTAATTGAATGCAAGCTTCACGAAAAATGTTGAATTGTGAAAAAATGTCTAGCCTGTCTGTCTATGGGTAACAGAGTTGACATGTCATGCTCAACCCACTCACCACCACAAAACACCAGAAAATTKCCAAAAAGAGTAAAACCAGCTCACCTGCTTTTACACTATGATTTGACTATTAGATGTAAAATAGTTTCACCATAGTAAAATGAGAGTTCAGTTCATGTAACAGGGTTGACCTTAAAATGACGAACAGTTATTTTTTCCTTAAAATGAATCCCTAATCAAATGAAATAAATACTCATCTTTAGAAATTACTTTGTGAAAGCAACAAAATAAGGCCTTTACAATTATGGTGAAAACCTGGAGAAATGTTGCTGTTAAGTGGGTTAAAATCTTCCTAGAAGTCACAGAGGATACACAGAGGGTACATGTCAAAATGCTGCATGTTGGGACAATTTTCCATATGGTCTATATTAAAGGACACTTCATTCAATATAACAGGCTTTTAAAATGCAATATTTGTGCACAATTTCTACTTAAAACGCAAAAGGTAATAATTTCGTGAAACGACCCACAACTGTTATCAGAACACACACACGTACCAATACACACACCAATAAACAATCACTTCACAAAGATATGAGGTGTGAAAGATTGCTTGAAAACAGAGAGAGCTATGTGGGGTGGTCCGTACTGTAGGTACTAAAGGGAGAGCGTAGGGTTGGGTTGTATTTGKCAGGCTGTAAAACTACAATAACTGCAGTCTTTTCAGCCTCTACATTGGCTTTAGTAAGCAACATCTCTTTTACACCCTGTTACCATGTTAAATCTATGAAGCATTTATAGTGGTGATGATGGAGAGGCAAACATTTCATTTGTTTTAAATACACGTGCTTTATAGAGTTCTATATTTGTCACAAATGAGTATGGTATGTAAAAGTATACATAAATATACACTGAGTATGCCAAACATTCGGAACACCTTCCTAATAATGAGTTGCAACCCCCAACCCCCACCATCCTTTTTTGCCTCTCAGAACTGCCTGTGTCGTAAGCGTTCCACAGGGATGYTGGCCCATGTTGACTCCAATGCTTCCCACATTTGTATCAAGTTGGCTGGATGTCCTTTGGGTGGTCGACCATTCTTGATACACACAGAAAACTGTTCTGCGTGAAAAACCCAGATACGTTGCAGTTCTTGACAMAAACCGGTGCGCCTGGCACCTACTACCATACCTCGTTCMAWGGCACTTAAATATTTTGTTGTTATGCAATTAGGCAGACACTTTTATCCCAAAAATCATTTTTATGCGTGCATACATTTTACGAATGGGTGGCCCYMGGAATCKAATACACAATCCTGGAATTTCAAKCACCTTTCTCTACCRACTGAGCAATACAGGACCACAATGGCTCTGGCTGTGTGGTAGCTGTGGTCCTCTGTGTGTGTCAGTGTGTTTAGTGTTGGGTAAACTAGAGCCTGTGTTTGTTTTTAAGCCMTTCAGGGTCTCTAAAAACCCATTCTACCCCGTAGCAAAAAATTACTCAAAACTCTATCACAAACACTACAATAACGCAAACACACTAACCACCCATAAGAACCTCATTACAAGCTTTAGTCTGAYTGTAACCCCCAAAACCCCTACTTCAACCCTGACTACCAAACCCTGATCTAACTATTAACTCCTAAACCCTCACCACAACATAAAGTCACCAGTCACTTGTTCACATTCAATACTCCAGGGGTAGGCAACTAGATGAGGCCACGGGACAATTTTTGTTGGAGCGAATGGTCGGAAAATAATAATACTAAATTCTACACTGCAAATTGATCACAACTAAGCCCAAACATAGATTGTATTTAAAACAAACAATCGTTTGATACCTTGATTGCATTGAGACACAATCACGTCTCTTTTTTTGTGGGAATACTTGGGAACACACWTTTTGCTGAATTCCTGGTGATTTTACAGTCTTTCTTGACCAAAACCCCTTTTTTACTAAAAACTTTGTGGGGGCAAAGAATATATATTACAGGCCRGTTTTTGCCAACCCCTGCACTACTGTAACCCCGATACAAACCCCTGCATCCCAATTGCAACCTTGGACTCTCACCCCCTAACCCCAACCTGTTTCMCTGGCCAAGTCTCCTGCAGACCCAGCATCGCTGAAAATAGAAGCTCATTTACATGTTGTTATTTTACAACATAAATACATTGTTGTACATAAGTAGTGGTAGAAATAATAACTTCCTGARACACTCTATTTATTTAGCAATTTGTCCTGTAGAAATATGCAGCTTCAGCTCTGCAGAYTGCCTTGTTTCATGCCAATTGAATACTTGAGCCTTAGATCTCAGCAAAACTCAAATATTCAGAATGTTGTCAGATTAGGCTCTGAGAGTGTATTATGAAATCCATCAAAGCAAAATTGTCCCTGACTGAAATCACACTTAAAAAATAACATGGTCCCCTGTGAAAATACAGTTGGCAAAGTCAAACTCTACTGAAATCAATCATCTCTGATTGAACTCCTCCAAAACATCTTCATCCCTGATTGACCACATGCTTCAAACAACATCATCTCTTTGTGGTCACACACTTCAAATACACACATCATCCCTGGCTGAATGAACTGGAGTTCAGAAAGCGTTATCGCAGTGAACTTTCCTCTCAATAACCATCAGACAACGTTTGTCCTTTGATTCCTTCAGAGGTGAAAGAGTTCAGAGTTTTTCAAAAGGGAGAACAATCAACAACATAGTACTGTGTTGTTTTGAACAACATTCAAGATTCACTGATATACCAGCCCTAGCTCTAGTCTGAAACCTGATATACCAGCCCTAGCTCTAGTCTGAAACCTGATATACCAGCCCTAGCTCTAGTCTGCAAACCTATTTTTACCAGCCCTAGCTCTAGGCTGAAACTTGACTATTACCAGCCCTAGCTCTAGTCTGAAACCTGATATACCAGCCCTAGCTCTAGTCTGAAACCTGATATACCAGCCCTAGCTCTAGTCTGAAACCTCTCTCAGGGTCTTGGTGGATCAATCCATAACATGCATGGTTACAGTATGGCTCCCATCCAATCACACACAGCTAAATAATCCTGATGTAATCTAAATATTATCACAGCAGACTGTGTTTAGATGTTGTTTTTGTGTGTATTTTCAAAAATCTGTCATGAGGATGAGCTGTGAAGACAGTTTGAGGGTACATGTGTTGCTGTCGTACTAGTGGCTCCTTGCCAAGTAACTAGGGGGGAGTTTGACCATAATGTATTTTTATTTTTTATTTTTTATTTCATCTTTATTTAACCAGGTTGGCCAGTTGAGAACAAGTTCTCATTTACAACTGCGACCTGGCCAAGATAAAGCAAAGCAGTGCGACACAAACAACAACACAGAGTTACACATGGAATAAAAAATGTTTCCACATGGAATAAACAATGTTTAACACAATAAAGAAAATCTATATACAGTGTTTGCAAATGAGGTAAGGTAAGGGATGAAATATATACGAAGAAAAAAAAGATGTGTACACGGGACACGACAAGACAAAGACGTCTGAACTGCTACACCATCTTGGATAATATGATCATATGTATAATATGATCATATATTAGGACAGGGTTTCCCAAACTGGGTCCTGGGGCCCCCCCTGGGTGCACATTTAGTTTTTTGCCCTAGCACTACACAACAGATTAAAATAAAGCTTGATGATGAGATGGTTAGTTGAATCAGCTGTGTAGTGCTAGTGTAAACATCTAAATGTGCACCCAAGGGGGGGGGGGGGCAGCAAGGAGTTTTGGAAATCCTGTATTAGGACATTTTGTCTTATGATAATAATACAAGCATATATTCCACATAGTTAATCTGACTGGCCCTCCCACTTTAAACTCATGTAAATCAATTGTTCTATAACCCACATGCTGATCCAGATCCAGACAAGCAGTTTACTTTATAGCCCTGAATTATATGTAACTGTAAATCCATGTTCTCCATCTCTCTTTGCCAGGGGAACACTTCCATGTCTTACATTTTTCCAAGTTGATTCAGGTCGATAGCTCTGTGATATTACACATGTTCCTGTCCAGTATCGCGGGAGTGTTAACCCTCCAACCCTATATAGTTATGACATTCCAATCTGAAAACAATCCTCATCCTGTTTTACATGACAATGATTAAGTTTGGCTGATGATCTCAGTGTTTTAACTCTGTTATCTGATAGACTTGAGAGAAAAACTATCATGTATTTTCCCTGCAGGATATTCATCTGTATATCATACGCAGAAACATATTTCTCTGTCACTGTTGATTCCCATCCTCAGAGAATAGGGTGGGGAGGAGAGGAAGCCTCTTAGTCACCATATAGTGAACACGCCCTGGGCTGTGGCGCTGTAGCTGTCACACGCACAACCGCTACACATGCACTCAGACAGTCCGTCAGTAGGGTTATCTTAAGGCCTGATGCTAGCCACTAGCCGATGTGAAATGCTATCTAACTCAAATAAACCAGTAGAACTCCATGGGGATCAGCGGTGCCTGTGGAGAGACTGCAGAGAAAGGGGGGGTGTCATGGCTGGAGCTCAGCGCTAAGCTAAGTGCTAACAGTGAGGCTAAGCTGGGCCTATCCCTGGGATCCTAGTGCTGTGTGTTTACTGAGCAAATTACAGAGTTAACCAAAGGCTAGCACGGCTAAACTCTCTGTAGGTTTAGTGTGGAAAGGGCATAGTGGCTCTGCGTGTATGTGCGGGTGCGTGTGTGTGTTTCTGAGAAAGAGAGAGAGAACGAGAGAGAGCGAGAGAGAAGGTGAATGCATGGAGGTGATGTGTGTGTAAGAAGAGGCATTAGGGGGCAAGGGAGGGGTCTAAAAGTTCAAATATTGGTAGTGAGTAACCTCGCTAAGCCTTCACACCCTCAGGCTAATCACAGTGTCAAACCTCTCAGAGTGACCCACTCACACACCCAGATCTCTGGAGTCACCAGCCTTCATTCATCCAGCATAGAAACATAAAGTCAACATCACCTTAATGTGGGGAGTTTGGGGTGAGGGAAGGTGTGTGTGTGCTTGAGTCTGGGTTGTCAAGTGAAGTAAAGTACCGTAGTAGCTACAGTGGTTTTGGGAAAACTCACCCAGATCAATTGCCCTGAACAAGAAAAGTACTTTCCTCCCAAGTATGATTTCATGCAGCCTGGTCTCATTGACGTAACTAGTATGATATGTTACGTTTGGTATGGTTACAAAAGACAGAAGGTTACATAAGGCATTAAGGCAAAAMGAAAAGGAGGATGGTTGCGTGGGTGGGCGTATAACATGAACGTCTAACAACCCAAGGTGTGCGTGTTCGAATCTCATCACGGACAACTTCCGCATTTTAACTTTGCAACTACTTACTACATTTTAGCTACTTTGCAACTACTAAGCATGTTAGCTAACTCTTCCCCTAACACTTAACTCTAACATATCATACGTATTGCAATTTCATAACATACTGCATCATAGGAAATGGATAATATACATCCACAAATACATTTTTATTTAACTAGGCAAGTCAGTTAAGAACAAATTCTTATTTACAATGACGGCCTAGGAACAGTGGGTTAACTGCCTTGCTCAGGGGCAGAACGGCAGATTTTTACCTTGTCAGCTCAGGGATTCAATCTAGCAACCTTTCGGTTACTGGCCCAACGCTCTAACCACTAGGCTACCTGCCGCYCCATACCATACCAAACGTAACATACACTAAAATATAAATCCCTTCAAATTAGTATATCCGGCTATTTCAGCCATACCCGTTGCTGTCAGGTTTATACAATCGAGCACACAGCCATGCAATCTCCATAGACAAATATTGGCAGTAGAATGGCCTTMCTGAAGAGCTCAGWGACTTTCAACGTAGCACCGTCATAGGATGCCACCTTTCCAACAAGTCTGTTTATCACATTTCTGCCCTACTAGAGCTGCCCCGGTCAACTGTAAGTGCTGTTATTGTGAAGTGGAAACATCTAGGAGCAACAACAGCTCAGACARGTAGTGGTAGGCCACACGTGCTGAAGTGCGTAGGGTGTAAAAATCCTTGGTTGCAACACTCACAACCGAGTTCCAAATTGCCTCTGGAAGCAACGTCGGCATTATAACTGTTTGTCGGGAGCTTCATGAAATGGGTTTCCATGGCCGAGCAGCTGCACACAAGCCTAAGATCAAGATGCGCAATGCCACGCGTCGGCTGGAGTGTAAACCTCTCCGCCATTSGASTCTTGAGCAGTGGAAATGCATTCTCTGGAGTGATGAATCATGCTTCACCATCTGGCAGTCCAACGAACTTGGCGGATGCCAGGAGAACGCTACCYGCCCAAATGCATAGTGCCAACTGTAAATATTTGGTAGAGGAATAATGGTATTGTATGTGGTGCATAACATCATGCTTCTAACTGCATTTAACCTATGGGGAGATTAGATAGGTTAGAGACAGGTGAATGGATATGGTGAAGACATGCATACATACCTCTCGCTGGTCTGTCTCTGAAGCTGCACTCTCACTCTAGAAGAAAGTATTCATGGATGAGCAGGAGATATTCAGGGGTGGAGGGCAGGCATTGATGTGCATGGTTTAATATATGTATGTATGGGAGTAATATATGTATGTATGG
The DNA here is from genome assembly GCF_002910315.2 of Salvelinus sp. IW2-2015. Lineage (NCBI taxonomy): Eukaryota > Metazoa > Chordata > Actinopteri > Salmoniformes > Salmonidae > Salvelinus > Salvelinus sp. IW2-2015. The sequence continues at coordinate 27,007,785 of NC_036866.1, forward strand.
GAGCTATTCAGAAGGCTTCCCCCCCTGGAACTCAAACTGTAACTTTGATCAGGGTCTAATCTAAACCTAGTCTTGACAGACATGTGACATCAGTTTAATGGTCAGGTTTAACCGTCTGGAGATTTAGTGAAGATGATGATGGATGATGTATAGGTGTGGATATGTTGGGGTGACAGGGATCTGTTACAATGGTGATAGTGGGTTATTGATAATGATGCAGGTATGGCGGCGACTGAGGACAAACCCACTCTTCCTCATCTCCTTCTCCATCTACAGCCAGTCAGTAACACTGTGGGTCGAGGTCAGTTTATCCTGGTGTCTTTAACACTTTTACTGTCTTAAGATAAAACCCACTGTAATATCTCATTATGCCCTTTTTGTAATGTGAGTGTAGCGTGCCCATGCATTAGCTTCTCTTTCTGTCAGTCTGCATTCTAAAGTCTCTGTGTGTGTGTAGGAGAGGTGATGAGCAATGACAGCAACTCTCTCTCTCTCTCTCTCTCTCTCTCTCTCTCTC
>NC_036866.1:27008326-27011766 GCF_002910315.2 Salvelinus sp. IW2-2015
AAAGAGAAGGATACCCTCATAAGCATGACTCGGGCCCAGCATCATCTACACCACCGGCTCCATAGCATGACTTGGGCCAAGCCTCAGCTACCCGCACTCTCCATAGCTTGACTAGACTCAGCCTCTGCTATACCTACATCCATAGCCTGCCATAGACCAGCACGCGGCTCTAACACCAACCCTCCCCTGCATATACAGGCCCAGCCTCAGCTACCTCCACCATCTGCTACCTGCACTAGACCCAGCGCTGTGGCTTTTCCCCACCATCTCTAGCCTGACTAGACCCAGCCTCTGCTTCTCCAACATCCTAGCCGGGACTAGAACCCAGCCGGTCCCTCTCTAGCCATCTCTAGCCCTCAGCCTCATCTAGCACCTACCATCTCTAGACTGACTTAAGGCCCAGCCTCTTGCTTGTCTGCATCTTCCTTACCGCCCTTGTCATTTTGACCTCGCTTTCCCGTCCATTTGCGCTTGTAGTCCTCACCTTGTCTACGGCCTTTAGTGGGCACGCAAGAGCTCTTGTGCCACCAAATCCTCACAATTCAAACCCCGTAGACTATGCTTGTCTGGCAAAACCTGCAATAGACCGCCTCCCCATGCCCTCACTTTAAAATAGCACATTTAGTCTGTTGCTCGTTGTTGTTGCAGAACATAAACATTCTCCTCCGGAAGACAACGTGTTTAATCAAGTCAACGGATCCCTGCTAATAGCTCTGTCATTGACGTACAAGTTATAACATTACGGAAAATACCGCTAGCAAACTGTACCTAAATACTGACTCAGCCCTTTTCCCTAATTTTGATCATACACGTGAGTAAACGGGGCAAATATTTTGACACTACTAAGATAAAACTCTTGTTTGAACTGGGTAGGAGAGAGGGTGAAATTGACACCAACACATCCTTCGAAATATTCCGCTAGCAATTAGCCTATCCGGTATTGACGCATTGAATAGGCTGGAGCCTGTCTTTCATGAACACAACACAGCTTTTGTTCATTTAGAAGCAGAATGTATAAACCAGCTCCTACGCTGTTCAACGCGACAGAGAGAACTCCTCCACCTTAATCCGTTCTCAGGAACACACCTGAATCATGGCCTGTCTAGACAGCGTTGTTCCTCCGCGCTAGGCGTTGAGAAGCCATTTGCGCAGCCTACACCTATCCAAAGCCCCGCAGGAAGTTACTCTGTCCTCTTCACTCCTAGCAGGTACTTTGAAAAAAAAACATATTGGATAGGCAAAAAATATTGTCTAGTTAGGATTGCGCAGCCTCCACCAATTTTCACGAATAAATTCCTCAAAGCTGAAATAACAAGCAAAAGCAATCACAGGAGAAGTTAGTTAGGGATAGAGCTTTCGCATCGCCAAACTACTCAGGACTCCAAAAGACGAGTCCTCAGCTATAGCACCGGCAGAAGAGAGAAGAGAGAGAGAGAGCAGAGTAGAGAGAGAGAGACGAGAGAGAGAGGAGAGAGAGGTGAGAGCAGAGAGAGAGAGAGGTAGAGTAGAGTTAAAGTTTATTGTACAGAGAAGAGAGAGAGAGGAGAGAGAGAGAGATGAGCACGCACGCACGCACAGAAGGATTTTTACTCTCTTCGTTCAGTTAAGGTGTTGAATAGTGAGACAAGTGATTAGAAAGTTTCAGCTCATGCCAAGACACGCAGGCATCCATGACCTGTTTCAACACACAACCTGTCTCTGTCTAGAAAAAGTCTCTCCCAACTATGCTTATAGTTTCCCGGTTCATTAAACTAAGTGTATTCTATGAAGTCTTGATGAACCAAACCAAACTTTTTCCATACATCAGAATATGTGTATGAAAGTCTGCATGCATTCCTGTGTATGTTTTGACCCTAACTCTTTCTCTCTCTTTCTCTCTCTCTCTCTTTCTCTCTCTTTCTCTCTCTCTTTCTCTCTCTCTTTCTCTCTCTTTCTCTCTCTCTCTCAGAGCTGGTGCAGAGTGGTAGTGTATCAGTGTTCCTGAGTCCTACTGATGGTCTCCATTCCCACTCTGTGTTGTTGGATGAGGAGAGAGGCAGGCTGCTGCTGGGAACCAGAGACTCAGTTTACCTACTGGACCCTGACCACCTCAGTAGAGCCCCCAGGAAGGTATCCTGCACCTGCAACCTTTCTGGAGAACCATTTACTTTAATTATGCAGGGAATTTGGGGGTGCAATCTTTATCCAAATAAAGATAAATGTAATTGTGCGGGAAAGGACAATATAGAAATAAAAATATCTAAGCCAACACAGTATAATTTGGCCTGATTATGCAAAAAGGGTATGAGCTGGACCTATAGGAGACAGTATAGTATCTCTCTCCAGCAGAAGGAAGGAAAGCCCTGGGCAGAACTCAAGTCTTAACAGCTGACTAGCTATAACCCCATGCAGACACAAACTGCCACACCTCAGACATGCACACTCACGCAGGGAATCACCCAACTCTCTCCAATAGGCTCAGCTACAGTGCCTATAGGTTGGAGGTAAACACCCCCTGGAACTTTTTTCACATTTTGTTGCGTTAWAAAGTGGGATTGAAATAGATTCCATTGTATTTTTTTCCATTGATCTACACAGAATATTCCATAATGTCAAAGGAGATACCACTTCCTCTGTCCCCCATACATACAACATCTGTAAGGTCCCTTAGTCAAGTATTGAATGTCAAGCACAGATTCAACTACATAGATTGACAGTGATTGGTAGATAGGTAACAATAACAAATCAGACATGGAATATCTCTTTAATATCTCTTTAAGCATGGTCAAGTTAATAATTGAAAATTGCTGTCTAGCCATGATCCCAAACACCTTGACAGAGATTAAAGAAATTGAAAATAATAATGACTAACATTGCACAATACAGGTGTGCAATGCTCTTATTAGACTTACCCAAAAAGACTCACAGCTGTAATCGCTGCTAAAGGTTTTTCTTATTTACTCAAGGGGGTGAATACTTAACTAATCAATTCGTGTATTAGTGTTTTATTTTTCATTCATCTTTAAAACATGTTAAAAATGTTGTGTAGATCGTGACAATTAAATCCATTTTAATCCCACTTTGTAACACCATAAAAAGTGAAGAAATCCAAGGGGAGTGTAGACTTTCTATAGGCCCTGTAAGGAACACAACACACACACCACACACACACACACACACACCACACACACACACACACACAACCACACACACCACACACACACACCCACACCACACACACACACACACACCACACACACTAAACACACACACACACACACACACTACACCACAATTGAATTATGGGACTGCACTGATGTATATTTTTCTCTTGCTTTGGTGCTCTTTTATGATATATATGTGATATCTCTAAATAGCTTACCCAGGAAAGGGGCATGACAATAAGCCGCATAATTTAAATACATGTAGCTGTACGAAATTCAGGTTTACTCCGAAAATCA
>NC_036866.1:27011832-27026832 GCF_002910315.2 Salvelinus sp. IW2-2015
ATGAAATCAATAACTTGCTAACATCAGATAACATTCATATATTAGCCATTTCTGAGACTCACTTAGATAATTCATTTGATGAAACATCAGTAGCAAAAAAGGATAGAACATCTATAGAAGAGACAGACATGCTTATGGGGGAGGAGTTGCAGTGTATATTCAGAGCCATATCCCTGTAATGCTTAGAGAAGATCTTACCCAACTTGTAAGTCGCTCTGGATAAGAGCGTCTGCTAAATGACTTAAATGTAATGTAAATGTTATGCCAAGTGTTATTGAAGTGTTGTGGTTGCAGGTTCACTTGGCACATCTAAAGCCTTTTCTTTTGGGGTGTTGCTATAGGCCACCAAGTGCTAACAGTCAGTATCTAAATAGTATGTGTGAAATGCTTGATAGTGTATGTGATGTAAACAGAGGTCTACTTTCTTGGGGACCTGAATATTGACTGGTTTTCATCAAGCTGTCCGCTCAAGAGGAAGCTTCTTACTGTAACCAGTGCCTGTAATCTGGTTCAGGTTATTAACCAACCTACCAGGGTGTTTACAAACACTACAGGAACAAGATCATCCACATCAGATCCATATCAGATCCACATCAGATGGCTTATTCATCACAAAACCATTTGATGTTACCAATTATTTTTGTGGTTATTTCATTGGCAACGTGGGCAAACTTAGGCAGGTAATGCCAACAATCGAACAGTGAGCAATTGTATTCATGCAACAACAAAAATAATGAAAGAAAGGCAGTGCAAGTTTGAACAGAGTGGCATGTTTATATCTTCATTGTAATCAGAGGGCTAATATAAATACTATGCATGACAGTCTCTCTTGGCTAAGAGTTAAGGAGAGACTGACTGCATCACTCCCTCTTTTTATAAGAAACATTCATGTGTTGAAAATCCCACATCTTTTGCATAGTTAACTTACACACAGCTCTGACACACACACTTACCCCACCAGACATGCCACCAGGGGTCTTTTCACAGTCCCCAAATCCAGAACAAATTCAAGAAAGTGTACAGTATTATATAGATCCCTTATTGCATGGAACTTCCTTCCATCTCATATTGCTCAAATAAACAGCAAACCTGGTTTAAAAAAAACAGATAAAGCAACACCTCGCGGCACAACGCCTCTCCCCTATTTGACCTGGATAGTTTGTGTGTATGTATTGACATGTAGGCTACGTGTGCCTTTTGAAGAAATATATGTAGTTCTGTCCTTGAGCTGTTCTTGTCTATTGATGTTTTGTATTATGTTTCATGTTTTGTGTGGACACCAGGAAGAGTAGTTGCTGCTATTGCAACAGCTAATGGGGATCCTAATAAAATTCCAAATACCAAGTTTAAGTAGTCATTTAAACCTGACTGTGCTTGTGCTACAAATCTTCCGCATGACTACTGACACAGCTATGTGGAGTGGACTGTGAGGAATGCAGCGTAATCAGTGATGTATTGTAGTAGTGGGCAGAGTTTGTAGAGTGGATGGAATTAGCACCAGTCAATTAACACAGTGCTCTGTCTGTCTATCAGACTGTCAACCTGCTGACCTTGACTTTGACCACTCAGTGATGTATTGTAGTAGTGGGCAGAGTTTGTAGAGTGGATGGAATTAGCACCAGTCAATTAACACAGTGCTCTGTCTGTCTATCAGACTGTCAACCTGCTGACCTTGACTTTGACCACGCACGCACGCACGCACGCACACACACACACACACACACACACACACACACACACACACACACACACACACACACACACACACACACACACACACACACACACACACACACACACACACACACACACACGCACGCACGCTTGCACGCACGCACGCACACACACACACAGCTGCAAATAGGAGACATATACTCAGTATACAAAACATTAAGAACGCCTGCTCTTTCCATGATATACTGTAGACTAACCAGGTGAATCCAGTTGAAAACTATGATCCCTTATTGAATCCACTTCAATTAGTGTCGATGAAGGGGAGGAGACAGGTTAAAGAATGATTTTTAAGACTTGAGACATTTGAGACATGGATTGTGTGCATGTGACATTCAGAGAGTGAATGGGCCAGACAAATGATTTAAGTGCCTTTGAACGGGGTATGATAGTAGGTGTCAGGCACYGGTTTGTGTCAAAAGCTGCAATGCTGCTGGGTTTTTCACGCTCGACAGTACCCCGTGTGTGTCAAGAATTGTCCACCACCCAAAGGACATCTAGCCAACTTGCCACAACTGTGGGAAGCATTGGAGTCAACATGGGCCAGCATCCCTATGGAACACWTTCGACACCTTGTAGACTCCATGCCCCTACGAATTGAGGCTGTTCTGATTTCAAAGTGGAGGGTGCAACTAAATATTATGAAGGTGCTCCTAGTGTTTGACATACTCAGTGTATTTGCTGTTGTAGAGGTGAGTGTTTGTTTATGCAGCTGTGGTTGATCCCTGCGCCAGACCGAGTCAAGTTTCTTTGATCTTTATCGGGTTGTTGTAAGTCTGAGTGCTGCTCTATAACTGTTGATTTCTGGTCATTGATACTGATGCTGGCCAGATAGTTAGACTAGATTATTCTGTGGTAGAGCTGTGTGAATATGAGTGTACAAAACATTAAGAACACCTGCTCTTTCCATGACATAGACTGACTGAATCCAGGTCAAAGATATGATCACTTATTGATGTCACTTGCCCCGACTATTTGAGGCTGTTCTGAGGTGAAAATGTTTGGTATACTCAGTGTAGATCTAGGAATAAGATAGACAGAACATTAGACACACTCAGACAACACACMGAGTGCACATTTACAGGTGTGTCTCATTTTCCTTAGTTTGCAACACATCTTACTGTCCTGTTTCAGCTGGTAAGAACACGATATTTACAACCATGACTACATTGAAATTGCACTATGGGTACAATGGAATTCAACATGATCCTTACTTACCTGCGACAAAGTGGTACCTGTTGCAAAAATGGTACCTATTGCAATGAATTCCAAAGTTAATAACAAGTAACCACATGATATGCCGAGTTCTAAGTGAATACCAGGTACATTTCAGATTGTGAAGTCAAGTGTGACCCAATCCTGCCGTTGTGAAACGAATGCATGGATTGATTGGTGGTATAGGATTTATGTCACTGGGTTTCTCAAATCCAGCTCAAGACAAAATCCTCTCTTGCCCAGACCTGAAATAACTATACTGTACTGTAATGTACTGTGTACTCAAATCATAAGACTTGTATGAATTCCATGGAGCGAGGCAATATTATGGAATCCTATTAAGCTGACGTAAGTGCGTGTATATGTGTGTGTGGGGGGGGTGTGTGGAGTCTGTGTAACCCCAGTGATGTCGCTCCTTGGGAGCGGGTTCGGGGTGAACATGCTAAGAAAATAAGCCAGTTATAACACTTGTATGAACATCAGCTACATACAGTATACGTACAGTACAAGGGACACAGAACATTATCCCCCCTTAAGATCACTGTTAGGACAGGCTGACTCCTGTCTGATTGACATACGTTTCCTCTCAGGGTTTAATGCGTTATGCTTTGTTCTTATGTCTTGAGTTGTGTGKTTCTGATGCAGGATCAGTGGTATATTTTGTGGTGTGTTGTCTGTCATGTAAACCTCCCTGTCCATCTATTCCCAGATCAGCTGGCCAGCYCCCAGAGACAGAGTTGAGATGTGTAAACTGGCCGGCAAGAATGCTCATGTGAGTACAATCTGGACAAAGCCTGAAGCCTTGTTTCATTCACATTGTCAATATAATCACTGTTCAGATAAAAAATTACACTCCAAAAATATCTTCCTCTTCCTGGTTCCTTTCTTCTTACTCTCAGTTGGAGTGTGGCAATTTTGTGCGTGTGCTCCACAACTATAACCACACCCATCTGTACACCTGTGGGACAGGAGCCTTCCACCCCATGTGTGCCTTCATTGAGATCTCAGGACGCAGAGAGGTAGAGTCGGGGAGAACACACACACTCACACACACAGCACACACTGCTTACTTACACAGTCTCTCTCTTTCTCTTCAGGAGGGTGTGTTCCAGTTGTTGTCCGGTACAGTGGAGTCTGGGAGGCTGAAATGTCCTTACGACCCCAGGCAACCTTTCACCTCTGTACTCACAGGTCAGACTACGCCCCATCATAATTTCCTCTTTTTACTAACCTAGACCTACTGACGGTACCTCAGCCCCACCCTGACACCATTCTACACCCGCATTCAGCCCTAACTACTTTTCCCTCATGTCCTGGTGTTCAAAACCCCTCTACAATAAAAAGCAAAGCCCTCCTGTAGGGAGAATTCTGTCTGAATGTAATAAACAATGATACTTGGCATGGAACTATAAACACTCTGACTCACATAGTATCTCCCTCAAGATTCTCTCTGCTATCCCCAGGGTGTGTGTTGTGTGGGTGTGTGTGTGTGTGTGTGTGTGTGTGTGTGTGTGTGTGTGTGTGTGTGTGTGTGTGTTGTGTGTGTGTGTGTGTGTGTGTGTGTGTGTGTGTGTGTGTGTGTGTGTGTGTGTGTGTGTGTGTGTTGTGTGTGTGTTGTTACTATGAGGTAAGAAAGACATTGTCATCTACTAAGCCAACTCCTAAATTATTAGAAATATTTTTGGCAAGGCTAGATTCATTGAAACATTTGCTCCGCATATCGTCTTTCAGAAATCTGGTTATGCCAAAGAATGTCATATCACTGAAAGCATGACGGACATTTTAGAGCGATTGACTAATTGTTTTTTGTTCAGGTTTGCTTTCTTCCTTTTTATCTGAGTTGAGCTGGTTACTCTAATAGGTTCACATTTACAGTTTTACTTGACCTCACATCATCATTGGTCCAGGCCTAACCCTCCTTTTGTCTGATTGGTTGCAGATCAATTCCTGTATGCGGGCACAGCATCAGACTTCCTGGGTAAGACACAACTTTCACCCGCTCCCTGGGCCCGCCCCCTGACCAGCACTATATACGCACTGAGATCTCAGAGGACTACTGGATCAACGGTACACACATACACACACACACACATACACACATTGTAAATACTTAATTTGAATCCACAAATACATTACATCATAAAGGATTCAAACAATTCAAAGGTCGTTGAAGATGCACTATGCAGAAATCTATGAATAAATCACTCCAGCATTTCTGGTTGCTAATATTCTAGTAGTTTGTCTATTTCAGGTTATGTGACAAAATAAGCAAGTATAGTGTAGAGAATCATTTTACCATCTAAACGCTGTGAAATATGTTTTCCAAACCAAAAAATATATTTTTTCAGCTGTTTGAAACTAGTGTACAAAACCAAAAGTAAAAACCACAAAAACTCAACTTAAGAAGTGTAGGCATAGAAAAAGGTGCACATAGAACTGATCTACCACTTCTTAGACTTGCTTTCAATGACAAAGACAGATCTATAACTCTAATTTCAATTTGAATTTGGTCCGGTCGCCCAAAAAGTGACATATTTGCATCTTTATTAAGGAAAACAAAAAGCACCTTCTCCTCCACACTTTCTCCTGCCCATAACTGTTGAGACAGTACCTAGCCAGTTGATTTGCTCTACCCTTAAGCAGGCCTGCAATCTGAAGGCCACGTACCATAAGCCTATGTAGGGCCGAGACTGCCAAATAGCAATGCCACCAACTAGCATTTGTATCCCAGGTTGTCCAAGCATGATATTAGGGGCTGGTAATTAAAAGGTGCTACACATTTATTGTTTTGCATTTTTGCATGTAATTTCAGAAAATGTCCATAATAAATCTGCAGAATAGTAAAATGATTGGTTTCACAGTATTACTTATCCGCCAGTGTTGTGATTGGCTGTGATATTCGCCTTTTGATTTCTCCCACCGGGCAGGGATCTGCTGTCAAAAAGCTGTTTAGACTTTGTGGTTCTGTTATCTAGTGGATATCAGGGCAAGTATTATATCTACACATGTTCACTACAATTTTAGCTTATGTAAGAAAACAAGCACTGAATAGTCATCACAAGGCCTTACTTTGATGGCCTAGTTTTACCCTAACTCGGTGGTGTTATGAAACTCCTGGTTTACAGGCCACATCAGGCCTGCAAGTCACATTAAGCTGGCATGCAAAGTGATGTGTAAATCCTATTGGAATCCAGCCAGAGTTATGATATCCAACAGTTTATTCACCCCACAACCTGCATTCAGAATGACTCTCAGGGTTAGGAAAGTTGATAAGAAGGCTATCTAAACCATTTAACCTGGAACAACCATTTCAGTAACTAACGCAATAAATATAACTAACCGATTGGATTAGTTTAGAAAAATGTATGTTATTTTATATTTTGTGTGGCATAACATTTATCAACCAATCAATCAATCAATACAAAAGCACAGATATTTTAAAAAATCTTAAAAGAAAATTGACCTGCACTAGAGCATGCAGGAAAATATGGTAATGATGGTTGTAGTTTTGATGGGACTGTTTTACTCTCCAAGTGTAAAACAATAACTCGTTATTGACCCCCACACTGGGGGTTATTTTACACTCTTATAGAGTGATTGTAACTCCCGAATCAACACTACAAATGTTACATTGAAAAATCAACACTTGACAATTTGCTGTGCACACACACAACATAACACAAACACACACACGCATATTGTAGAGCTGTGAATTATCAGCTTGTAGAGCCATTCATTGTGGCATACATTATATCTCAGTAACTGTTGGCCTGGTTCTTTAGAATACATCCTTCCTCTCAGTCTCGGTAACTAAGGATTGGTTGAAGCAGGTGAGTTCATTCACAGGCTAGTTTTGTCATTGAGTGTTTCACTTCCCAGTCTCCATTGATACACAGAGCTGCTTTGTGTTCTCATTTTGGGCTTGAGGGAGGTTATTGGCATTCCTGCCCAAAGCAAACAGTCCAGTTATTCATTTATGACTTTTACACGAGTTCCACACTATAGACACCACACCTACTGTACAGGGCATACGTACTGTACCTACTAGGGGATTTACAGTGTGTCACAGTTCACAGGTCCCTGGTCTACATACACACACTACAAGCACTATACTATGATACACACTCCTCTCTATCTATTCTAGGAATCACTCTCGTCTACGTTTGTCACGGATCAAAAGATGTCACCAGTTTCCAACTCCTGACACACACTCACCACATTTCAGAGCCAGGGGCAGGGTGTGAGGGAGTCTCTAGAGGCGTGCTGTCACTGTGTACGCGTGTGTCAGAGTTTTACCTAACGTACAGTCTTAGCTAACGTACAGTAACAGTGACCTATGTGTAGTGTGTGTGTGAGCAGGCCTACATTGGACTATTTTAAGGAATCCACCCAGAGGCTTCGGTTAGTTTCCAGGGTTGATGTCATGTTACTGTAACACCCAGATCACGGCTCTTTCTTTCTCACTCTGTCTAGTTCCTTTCCTCTGTCCATGGCTCTGTCTGGAGGTTATTTTAACGTTCATAAATCAGGGTGCTCCGAGGAGACTGGGCGCGTGCTAACTCTAACTTCTAAAAGACGCTCCGCTGTGTCCATAGGGTCAGGCTGGAAATGAACAATGTTGCTTTTATAACTCTCTCTCCTCTCTCTCCCTCTCTCTCTCTCTCTCTCTCTCTCCTCTCTCTCTCTCTCTCTCTCTCTCTCTCTCTCTCTCTCTCTCTCTCTCTTCTCTTTCTCTTTCTCTCTCCTCTTTCTCTCTCTCTTTCTCTTTTTCGTTCTCTTTCTCTCTCTCTCTCTTTCTCTCTTCTCTCTCTCTCCTCTCTCTTCCTCTCTCTCTCTCTCTCTCTCTCTCTCTAGAGGCCAGGTTTATATCAGCTCACCCTGTGTCCGACACCTACAACCCTGACGATGACAAGATCTACTTCTTCTTCCGAGAGTCATCACGCGACAGGAGCGATAAGAGTGTCCTGTCCCGCGTAGCACGCGTCTGCAAGGTGAGAGAGGGGAGTGGTGTAGAATGGTGAAAGAACGGTGAGGAGTGAGGGATGGTTTGGGGAGATGTCAGGGAAGGGGCGAAGAGGAGGACCGACATCTAACAGGGCGCATGTACAGTGATAGATCTGTGTCCACTGCTATAGAGCTAGCTTCTCCCACAGATATACTTAAACCCCCCTGGGAGGATACTTCCTGGTACATTCCTCTTGTGTAGTCTGCTGACAGAGGAGCGGACCACTGCTGTCAGAGGAGCGGACCACTGCTGTCAAAGTGGGTAAATTAAAGTTGAACCTCTCTTTGTGTCTGGCTGACAGGGCAGCCTAATGTCAGGTCCCAGGACAGCAGTTGAGGTGTATGAATTAAGTATGCCCTTACAAAAAAAAGACAATAAAAAAAATAATGTGAAAAACACATGGTTTTCATACATGTGTGGACAACTCAGATGTGTTTCTCCCCAGACAATGACTTTTCMSCACTTCCAGCTACATCTGGTCTCCCATCCAGGGAGCAACCAGGATCAACCYYGCTCWGSWTCAGAGTAAACCAGCAGTGGGATGCAGGGTRCTATGTTGCWGGAATGAATGTGCCAAATCTTGCAACTASAAAAAAGGCAKTGAAATCWAAGGTCAGGGCAACAGAACCAAAGATAGGGAGAATTGCAGGAAAGAGGGAKGCGTTTTTTTWATGACTGAAAACAACWTTTTTTGCATCCATTTACAATTAATTTTCTCCCACATTAAATGTGTTTATATATTTGCAATATTTTGTTTCGCTATCAATACTTTTGGGTTTATGTTTTGCTTTCAATATCATTATTTTTGTTTGCAATACTAAGCGTTTTGTTCTCGACTTCAGAAGCTTTACTTGATAATAATGACACAAAAGTAACTCCCTCACTAGAGGATTGCATCATATAATAACACTATGACTTTATTAAAGGTGTTTATAGTGGCAATCCTTCATTTAAACATGAACAAAGTGTTTCCCCACAACAGTTTTGTCAAAAATCTGAGGGATGGGCTCGAGAAATGCAACCACTCTCCATAAACTACACTATAAATGCATCCATGATATCAAAATTATACTTTGAACCATGTGTTTAGGCTATACAGTGTTTGTTTACATTTTCTTCGTTCACAAACAGTGGAGTAAATRTGGAGTTTTCTTAGATTTGCAAGTTCAGATGTGAAAAATRATCAYGTGAAASTTTTTCACATATGAAACTGCAAATTAGATTTYTTCATGTGATTGTTTTTCACATSTGAACTTGCAATTCTACATGTGAAAGTGAGATTTTCRCATGTGGAGTTGTTTTACATGTGAAAAGGYAAATGTGATTTTTACATGTGAATGTTTTTCACAAGTAAAACTGCATACCCTATTTTCACATGTGAACGTTTTTAACGTGAAACCTCATATKTTTTTGTAAGGATGACAGTAGGATAGTTGGTCCAGTCCCATATTGGTCCTGCACCTACTCTAGCCCCCTACCCATTCTTTAGGTTCTACAGTGGCTTGCRAAAGTATTCACTCCCCTTGGCATTTTTCCTATTATGTTGCCTTACAACCTGGAATTAAAATAGATTTTATGGGGGGTTTGTATCATTTGATTTACACAACATGCCTACCACTTTGAAGATGCAAAATCATTTTTATTGTGAAACAAACAAGAAATAAGACAAAAAAAACTGAAAACTTGAGYGTGCATAACTATAACAAAGTCAATACWTTGGAGARCCACMTTTTGCAGCAATTACAGCTGCAAGTCTCTTGGGTATGTCTCTATWAGCTTGGCACATCTAGCCACTGGRWWTTTTGCCCATTMTTTAAGGCAAAACTGCTCCAGCTCCTTCAAGTTGGATGGGTTCCGTTGGTGTACAGCAATCTTTAAATCATACCACAGATTCTCAATTGGATTGAGGTCTTGGCTTTGGCTAGGCCATTCCAAGTGYTGCTTTAGCAGTATGCTTAGGGTCATTGTCTTGCTGGAAGGTGAACCTCCATCCMAGTCTTAAATYTCTGGAAGACTGAAACAGGTTTCCCTCAAGAATTTYCCTGTATTGAGCTCCRTCCATCATTCCTTCAATTCTGACCAGTTTCCCAGTTCCTGCCGATGAAAAACATCCCCACAGCATGATGCTGCCACCACCATGCTTCACTGTGGGGATGTTGTTCTCAGGGTGATGAGAGGTGTTGGGTTTGCGCCAGACATAGCGTTTTCCTTGATGGCCAAAGAGCACAATTTTAGTCTCATCTGACCAGAGTACCTTCTTCCATATGTTTGGGGAGTCTCCCACATGCCTTTCGGCGAACAACAAACATGTTTGATTATTTTTTTCTTTAAACAATGGCTTTTTCTTCTGGCCACTTCCATATAGCCCAGGTCTGTGGAGTGTACGGCTTAAAGTGGTCCTATGGACAGATACTCCAATCTCCGCTGTGGAGCTTTGCAGCTCCTTCAGKGTTATCTTTGGTCTCTTTGTTGCCTCTCTGATTAATGCCCTCCTTGCCTGATCCGTGAGCTTTGGTGGGTGCCCCTCTCTTGGCAGGTTTGTTGTGGTGCCATATTCTTTCCATTTTTTAATAATGGATTTAATGGTGCTCCGTGGGATGTTCAAAGTTTTGGATATTTTTGTTATAACCCAACCCTGATCTGTACTTCTCTACAACTTTGGAGAGCTCCTTGGTATTCATGGTGCCGCTTGCTTGGTGGTGCCCCTTGCTTAGTGGTGTTGCAGACTCTGGGGCCTTTCAGAACAGTTGTATATATATTGAGATCATGTGACAGATTATGTGACACTTAGATTGCACACAGGTGGACTTTATTTAACTAACTATGTGACTCCTGAAGTTAAATGTTTGCACCAGGTCTTATTTAGGGGCTTCATAGCAGAGGGGGTGAATACATATGCACGCACCACTTTTCCGTTTTCAAATATTTAGAATTTTTTGAAACAAGTAATTTTTTTCATTTCACTTCACCAATTTGGACTATTTTGTGTATGTCCTTTACATGAAATCCAAATAAAAATCWATTTAAATTACAGGTTGTAATGCAACAAAATAAGAAAAACACAAAGGGGGATCAATACTTTTGCAAGGCACTGTACCTGTAGTCCCTAGCCCCTACCTGTAGCTCTTACTCCTTCCATGTTCACGGTTCTGAAGGAGCTGAATTAATGAAGCAATACAGCGGCAGCTCTACTCAGGCTTGTTGGGGGCTAGATGGAGACTACAGCCGTAGAAATAGAATCTCATTCTACACTGTAAAACAATCCTGTTGTTTTTATGGTATCTTACTGGCAGCCAGTTACCTGTAAATTACTATAAAAAAGTTACAGTATGTTACTGTAAATTCCTAATAAACATTGGTTTAACATCGAAAATAGAAAGAAGATTTTATTCCAATATTTTTATGAATATCACCAGCAACAACAGAATAAACACATTTTGAATTACACTAATTGGAGTGCAATTACACTGGTATATCTGACATAAGCTTTGAAAAAGCACCTGTGAATAGTGTGGCAAGTGTGTGGTAAGCTTTCTTGACTTGAACAATAATTTTTGCCAAAACATGGCTAACCTTTAATTAACCAGCTAACAGCTGCTCTTAGCAAAAATGTGTTTGGGAGTTACCTTTCTGTATAATAGGCTATGTTAGAGTTTACACTTCCTCCAATTATGATCTACCAAATCTATTCATTTTAAAATGTTGATTACTTCTCCTTGCCATTATCATTCACCTGATGATAATACAAGACCAGATTTTGCTATTTTTGTGCTAACGTATGATAGGGGTCCCTGGGCAAGAAAAGGTTGAAGACCCCTGCTGTAAAGTTTACAGTAATGTACTGTTAAGCCAAAGTTTCTTTGGAATTTACGGTAAAATACTGTACTATTTTTTTTTACAGTAACTTACAAGTAACTGTCTGCCAGTAAGTTATCGTAAAAACAGCAGGATTTTTTGAGTGTAGTTCTGTGACTACAGCAGGTTGGTTTCTTTGAATCAGGTGTGTTACTTCTTGGCTGGAACAAACGTCTGCACCCAGACTTGCTATTGGAAGCTCCTGGCCGCTGCTGGAAGAAGATATTCAGTTCCCAGCTATGTGAGGTGTGTTTTTTTTAGGTAGTGGGGAGACTGTCCCTGTACTGAGTTATGTCGCCACATCTTCCCACAATAACATGTCCAAGCTCTATTGCAACATTCCCAGTTACAGGCACTTGGGGTGTTTATGATTGGGGAGTAAGCTGTAAGGCTGGTGAGGCAGGAGAGGGATTCCTTTTCCTGTGTCTACAGCTGACCATAGAGGGGTTCCTCTCTGGACAAATGGAATAACAGAGCTTCGATTGAACATAATCCCATTTAGAAAACGCTAAAGCCATTATCCGAACAGTTTTTTATAATTGTGTGTCTGTTTAAGATAGTCTCCAGGCCAATTGTAATAGGGAGGTTAGTCTAGGGCCCTTGTCCTGGATAAMGGGGCCCTGTACTTGAGATATACTTGAGTACTCCTGCCCTAGCCCTGAGAAGAGCACTGTTTTATTGAGAAGAGCACTCAGCCAAGGGTATACATATGCTAATTAGAATATCTGCATAATTAATGAACTCGCTAGTTTACCTTCAGTTCTTCTTCTCTCATCTTTCTATTTTTTGTTTTATTTCTCTCCTTTTTTCTTGCTTCAAGTTTACTAAATCCCTCTACCATATTCTCTCCTTGTCAGTAATTTTCCTTTTTCAGTCCTCTCTCCATCCTTTGTCAGTTTATTSTGACTGCCGTCATCATTACCGTTAATGAGCAGGCCTCATTCCTCTGCCAGTTGAATAATCACATTTAAACGGGGACATGTGTCTAACTTCACCTGGGTTTATTTAAACTAGTCTCAAACTGGAGTTTAGGATTTCAAGGTCTGTAAAAAGGTRTGCAATTGTGTTGTGCTTGTTACAGTATGTCAGGTCTTTGGACTATGGTTTTAAACCCGATWTCAGTTGTATTTGTGTGTCAGACTATGGTTGTGTTATGGTTGTGTTGTGGTTGTGTTTCAGAATGACGTGGGAGGGTTGAGGAGTCTGACCAATAAGTGGACAACGTTCCTCAAAGCCAGACTGGTGTGTTCCATCCCTGGACCTGAAGAGTGACACACACTTTGACGAGCTCCGTAGACAAACACACACACACACCTGACATGCTTCCACGTCGACACACGCACAACGCATGCGCACTAAATGCCACATTCTTAACTTTTATGTTTGTGTGTCTGTGTTTGTGTGTGTGTGCGTGGTGTGGTGTCTGTGTTTGTTTGTGTGTGTGTGTGTGTGTGTGTGTGTGTGTGTGTGTGTGTGTGTGTGTGCGTGTGTGTTTGCATGTGTTGTAGAGGACATATTCATGCTTCCCACTAGAGATGAGAAGAACCCTGTAGTGTATGGAATCTTCACCACCTCCAGGTAAAATGACACTAGTACCCATACCTTACCACCATACCTTACCCCATACCTACACCATACTACCCATACCTTACCCCATACCTTACCCCATACCTGACACCATACCTCTACCCCATACCTTACACCACTAACCTTACCACCGTACCTTACCCCCACACCTTACCCCGTACCTTACCCCGTACCTTACACGTACCTTACCACCGTACCTTACCCGCGTACCTTACCCCATACCTTACCCCATACCTTACCACCATACCTTACCCATACCTTACCCCATACTTACCCCGTACCTTACACCGTACCCTACCCCGTACCTTACACCGTTACCTTACACCGTACCTTACACCGTACCTTACCCGTACCTTACCCCGTACCTTACACCCGTACCTTACCCCGTACCTTACCCGTACCCCTACACCGTACCTTACCCCATACCTTACCCATAGCTTACCACCATACTTACACCATACCTTACACCATACCGTACACCATTACCTTACACCATACCTTACCCCATACCTTACACCATACCTTACACCATACCTTACACCCATACCTTACCCCATAGCTTACACCCCACCTTACACCATACCTTACACCATACCTTACCCATACCTTACACCATACCTACCCCATACCTTACACCATACCTTACACCATACCTACAAACCCATATACCTTACACCATATCTTACCCCATATCTTACCCCATACCTTACCCCATACCTTACACCATACCTTACACCATACCTTACCCCATACCTTACACCATACCTACACCATACCTTACCCATACCTTACACCATACCTTACCCATACCTACCCCATACCCACCCCATACCTTACCCCATACCTTACACCATACCTTACCCCATACCTTACCCCATACCTTACACCATACCTTACCCCATACCTACCCATACCTTACACCATACCTTACCCCATACCTTACACCATACCGTACCACTACCTACCTACCCCATACCTTACACCATACCTTACTGAGACATGTCTCTACCTGTCAGCTGATTTCTCCCACTATAATAAACTTACTACACTTACTGTGTTTCTCCCCCAGCTCTGTGTTCCGAGGCTCGGCGTGGTGTTGTACAGCAAGGCTGACATACGAGCTTGTTCAACGGACCCTACGCTCACAAGAGGACCTGACCATCGCTGGGTAAGAATTATGAGGGAGATACCTACCCTCGCCCTGGAACGGTACACAAACAAACACGCTCATCTCTACTAACCATACCCCGCTCCATTTCCCTCCTGCCTGAAAGCAGACTGAATATTGTTTCTTCAGGATTATTTAGAAAGACCCCTCTTAAATGCTTACATATGACCAATCCTGATGTATGAACCAGTCCTGATTAACAATAATAAACACCTATCATTGCATGTGCCTGGCACATAATGAATAATCAGCTCTGTGAGAGCCTGTGACAAACTCAACTTTATATCTGAAAGCATGCAAGTTTGTCTTGTGCTGTGTGATGTTGTGCTGTTGTGTGCTGTTGTGTGTGTGTGTGTGCCGTGTCTGTGCTGTGTGTGCGCGTGTGGCAGGGTGTGTGTTGTGTGCGTGCTGCTGTGTGTGGGTTTCGTGTGTGCATGTG
>NC_036866.1:27028665-27094603 GCF_002910315.2 Salvelinus sp. IW2-2015
TGTGTGTGTGTGTGTGTGTGTGTGTGTGTGTGTGTGTGTGTGTGTGTGTGTGTGTGTGTGTGTGCGTGTTCAGATGCTGGGTCAGTGCTGAAGGTGGTGAGCATCACTCAGGAGAACTGGTCCACTGAGGAGGTGATTTTGGAGGAACTCCAGGTGTTCCAGGTTAGAAACACACTCAGGAAGTGAATTCTGTTCCCCGAAGCCTGTTTAAACCTGACGTGAACTTTTTGAAGACAAACACTGTAGTTGTTTCTCTCAAGGGGTTGTCAGCTCATCAAACAGCAGTGAAATATTAATGTCCTATTCTAAACACACAGCAGTAGATCTAGGGGTACAGAGAGGAGCGATGGTGTGTTCGTTTAGTATTACAGAGACAGAGTGAGTTCCTTTTCTCACATTGATTCACAGACTTATTGGTTGACCTCCCTAACATGAAGTCAGCTCTGTAGAAGGAAAGAGAGCTTGGTTCTTCCCAAGCAGAAGTCATTAGCTAACTGTTCTCTGTATTAAAGTATGACTTTGTGTGTGTAGTGGAGATAATGGTTACTTTCTCCTCCAGACTCCCACTCCAATCCTGAGTATGGAGATCTCTTCTAAACAGGTAAGAACACCCCTCTTCTCTATCCCTCCTTTCCATCTCCACCCCTCCCTAATTGTATCATATAGCTACAGTATAGTGCTTTTGRAAAGTATTCACAACCCTTGACTTTCCCCATTTTTYCCAGCCTTATTCTAAAATGTATTAAACTGTTTTTTTTCTCTCATCAATCTACACACAGTACACCATAATGACAAAGCAAAAACAGGTTTTTAGACATTTTTGCAAATGTATACATTTTTTAAAACTGAAATATGACATTTACATAAGTATTTACTTTGTTGAAGCGCCTCAACAAAGTCTTCTTGGGCGTCATATCCAAGTCTTCTTGGGTATGACGCTACAGGCTTGGCACACCTGTATTTGGGGCTCCCGAGTGGCGCAGTTGTCTAAGACACTGCATCTCAGTGCAAGAGGCGTCACTGCAGTACCTGGTTTGAATCCYGGCCGTGATTGGGAGTCCCATAAGGAGGCGCACAATTGGATCAGCGTCGTTCGGGTTTGGCCGGGGTAGGCCGTCATTGAGATTCTCCCATTCTTCTCTGCAGATCCTCTCAAGCTCTGTCAGGTTGGATGAGGAGCGTCACTGCACAGCTATTTTCAGGTCTCCCCAGAGATGTTCGATCGGATTCAAGTCCGGGCTCTGGCTCGGYCACTCAAGGATATTCAAAGACTTGTCCCAAAGCCACTCCTGCGTTGTCTTGGCTTTGTGCTTAGGGTCGTTATCCTGTTGGAAGGTGAACCTGTCTGGAAGGTGAACCTGTCCAGTCTGAGGTCATGAGCGCTCTGGAGCAGGTTTTCATCAAAGATCTCTCTGTACTTTGCTCCGTTCATCTTTCCCTTGATCCTGAACAGTTTCCCAGTCCCTGCTGCTGACAAACATCMCCACAGCATGATGCTGCCACCACCGTGCTTCAAGTAGGGATGGTGCCAGGTTTCCTTCAGAAGTGACACTTGGCATTCAGGCCAAATAGTTCAATTTTGGTTTCATCAGACCAGAGAATCTTGTTTCTCAGGGTCTGAGAGTCCTTTAGGCAAACTCCAAACGGGCTGTCATGTGCCTTTTACCTAGGAGTGTCTTCTGTCTGGCCAATCTAACATAAAGGCCTGATGAGTGGAGTGCTCCAGAGATGGGTGTCCTTCTGGAAGGTTCTCCCATCTCTGCAGAGGAACTCTGAAGCTCTGTCAGAGTGACCATCGGGTTCTTGGTCACCTCGCTGACCAAGGCCCTTCTCACCCGGTTGTTCATTTTGCCCGGGCGGCCAGCGCTAGGAAGGGTCTTGGTGGTTCCAACCTTCTTCCATTTAAGAATGATGGAGGCCACTGTGTTCTTGGGGACCTTCAATGCTGCAGACATTTTTGATATCTTCCCCAGTTCTGTGCCTCGACTCAATCCTGTCTAGGAGCTCTACAGACAATTCCTTCAACCGTATTGCTTRGGTTTTGCTCTGACATGCACTGCCAACTGTGGGACCTTATATAGACAGGTGTGTGCMTTTCCAAATCATGTCYAATCAGTTAAATTTACCACAGGTGGACTCCAATCCAATTATAGAAACAAATCAAAGGATGCTCAATGAAAACAGGATGCACCTGAGCTTAATTTTTGAGTCTCATAGTAAAGTGTCTGAATTCTAATGGAAATAAGTTATTTCTGTTTTAAATTTTTAATAAATTAGCAAAAAAATCTACAAACCTGTTTTTGCTTTGTCATTATGCTATATTGTGTGTAGATTGATGAGGATTATTATTTTATTTAATACATTTCAGAATTAGGCTGTTACCAACAAAATGTGGAAAAAGGGAATGGGTCTGAATACTTTTCGAATGCACTGTAAATCAGGCTCAATGCCATTAGCTGCATTTTCCAGAGCCACCTTCCCACTCGTTTTCCCTTCTATCCCCCTTCTCCCTCCCCCTCTCTTTTCCTCCCTCATTATCTGAGGGTACGGGATGTCAGCAGGCCCTTCAACCCCAATCACAGCCTCCCTTCATCTGCCACAGCATGTGTGTGTGTGTGCGTGTGTGTGTGTGTGGGGGGGGTTCATCCCCAGTGTTTTCCATGTTTCCGTTCAGAGTTTGTTTTGAAATCCCTGGTTCAGACGAGTCCCGACAGATCCATACAAAACATCTCTCTCTCTCTCTCTCTCTCTCTCTCTCTCTCTCTCTCTCGTGTTGTTGAAGGTTTTGTTGTTTAAACGAGGTTGACTTACAGT
The DNA here is from genome assembly GCF_002910315.2 of Salvelinus sp. IW2-2015. Lineage (NCBI taxonomy): Eukaryota > Metazoa > Chordata > Actinopteri > Salmoniformes > Salmonidae > Salvelinus > Salvelinus sp. IW2-2015. Next base: position 27,031,480 of record NC_036866.1, read on the forward strand.
AATAATAATTGGAGGTTAGAACCCTGAGGATACTGTACTATATACCACTAGACATGTGGGTGTACTAAATCACATATGTGCACTCAAATGGACACACACACGCTTTCCAAAACTTAGATCAGAAAAACAGATCTCTTGTCCCACAATGAACCATAGTATAGTGTAAACAACAACATATACTGTAACAAGGTGTTTAGTTGATTAGTTGAAAAAGTGGGCTGGACTGTACCCTTCTCTGAGGTTGTTTGTTCTCTCCATCTCTGTCTCCATAGCAACAGCTATATGTGGGTTCGGGGGCGGGGCTAGCCCAGGTGTCACTGAGCAGGTGTCACCTGTATGGTCAGGTGTGTGCAGAGTGCTGCCTCGCCAGAGACCCCTACTGTGCCTGGGACGGACACACCTGCTCACGGTACATCTCTGCATCCAAGAGGTAGAGTATACACACACACACACACACAMAAMACACACACACACAMAMMCACACACACACACACACAAACACACACATCACATCACAGCTGGCCTGGTACATTGTCTGCTGCCTCCGTTTGGGATGGCTCAATATTTTGGACAAAAACAGCCGAATGTAACTAAGGCTGTTAGGAGGATGTCATGCCATTAGAGGAGTGGGTGAGTGACTGACTTTTTCCCCTCATATCGTTTTTCGCTGTCTATACACAGCTACAGATGCAGGTGTCATTTGGTTAACTAGAAAGAACTTCAACAATTGTTATCCAGTTATCATATTGATTGCGTTCGCACATTCACTCTGGCTATCTTCTCCGATTTCAGAGCACTCTCGTCTGATTGTTCCAGAGAACAGACTAACTGATGAATTTACGAACGCGCAGCACCCACTGAATATGACTGGCCAGTGACAGTAAACGTAGGCAACTTAAGTAATAGTTAGTCACGAATGCTCTAGATAACATGTAAACAGCCGGCCAGCTCTGCTGGGTTAGTAAAATGGTCAGAGTAAGGTGTTCTCTCATCTGTGTCTGGAAGTAGCTAGCTAGCAAGCTAGACAAATTTAACCAGTTAGCTTTGGGTGCTTGGTTGGGACAAGCATTCATTGTTGGCAGAAGAACGAGTAGGCTACAATTCCCCATCGTTTATTAGTGTAATTTTGATCGTCAACTAATTGAAAAAGTTTGAAAGGGTTTATCTAATGCTCTTTCGTTAGATTTTAGCTCATGGCTCGCAATAGTTGTTGATCTTTTTGTTGTTGATGTGCATACCTGACCAATAGGACTCCCAAGTGGTATTTACATATTTTCAGAAATCCATTCAGGTGTATTTTGTGGCATTAGACAAATGCGTTCTAATGATCTTATGTCGCGCTATTGCAACTGCATGTAAMCACACAGTCCAGTTCAAAGTGAATGATGGCAGGCCTATGTTGCAAATAAAGGCTTACTGTAGCTCTGCGTAGACTCTGGTCCTAGATGAGACAGATGTTTTTGTTAGGCCACTTTCCCACTCTATACTGCTATAAAATTTTCACAAATGCCATGGTATACGTAATTAAAGAATTTATGAAAATGTGAAAATGTCCATATCTAAGTCCTCCCTTGTCATAATTGTTTTAAAGTGATATATTCTTAATGTGGGTGTATATGAACAGATTTGTATAAGATTTCATGTTGCTAAATGCTGTCAGTTCCACTTTAAATATTTTGTCTTGCCCGTTCACCCTCTAAATGGTATGCATACACAATCCATGTCTCAATTGTCTCAAGGATTAAAAATCCTTCTTTAACCTGTCTCCTTCCCTTCATCTACACTGATTGAATTGGATTTAACAAGTGACATCAATAAGGCATCGTAGCTTTCACCTGGATTCACCTTGTTAGTCTATGTCATAGAAAGAGAAGGTGTTCTTAATGTTTTGTACACTCAGTGTACATACATCCACATTTCCCAGGTKTAGAAAATGTCCCATATTCTCTGTATATTAATATAACATTTTGTAGCCTGAAGAACAAATAAACTATATAGGAGCATATACAACAGCTGTGCCACATTGCTATTCTTTTCATCTAAGGTATCTGAACCATAGCAGGCCTCAGGATCAATAGATTACCTCTTCGTTATTCATGAAATGAGGTAAATTTGTCATTTACTCTGACATGTTCATCCTTCACTGTCAGATCAGGTATGTGAAGATGTCCACAAGCATGATTTAATGAACCTGAAGAAGAGAGAAAGTTTATATCCTACCTGACCTTGCCCTATTTTTCTCCCAATTCAGGGCTCTAGGGACTGTCATAGTGTTCAGATATTTTCTCTATTTTTTGTTTTGGTGGGCTTTTGTTTCTTCAGCGTTTCTCTGTGCCACATGGGTGTTCACCTACCTCTTTCACTCTCTCTTAGGGCAGAAGCATTGATGAGAAACTCTTTGATGCGCTAATGATTAATGTTACTGTTACTCTCCGTTGTCCTCTTTTTGTTTGTGTGTGTGTGTGTGCATCCAGGATAAATAGCCTAGTCAGACTATAGCAGTGTCCTAGTCAGACTATATAAACTCAGCAAAAAAAGAAATGTCCTCTCACTGTCAACTGCGTTTATTTTCAGCAAACTTAACATGTGTAATTATTTGTATTAACATRACAAGATTCATCAACTGAGACATAAACTGAACACGTTCCACAGACATGTGATGAACAGAAATTGAATAATGTGTCCCTGAACAAGGGGGGGTCAAAATCAAAAGTAACAGTCAGTATCTAGTGTGGCCAACAGCTGCATTAAGAACTGCAGTGCATCTCCTCCTTATGGACTGCACCAGATTTGCCAGTTCTTGCTGTGAGATGTTACCCCACTCTTCCACCAAGGCACCTGCAAGTTCCCGGGAACATTTCTGGGAAGAATGGCCCTAGCCCTCACCCTCCGATCCAACAGGTCCCGGACATGCTCATTGGGATTGAGATCCGGGCTCTTCGCTGGCCATGGCAGAACACTGACATTCCTGTCTTATAGTAAATCACGCACAGAACGAGCAGTATGGCTGGTGGCATTGTCATGCTGGAGGGTCATGTCAGGATGAGCCTGCAGGAAGGGTACCACATGAGGGTGGAAGATATCTTCCCTGTAACGCACAGCGTTGAGATTGCCTACAATGACAACAGGCTCAGTCCGATGATGCTGTGACACACCGCCCCAGACCATGACGGACCCTCCACCTCCAAATCGATACCGCTCCAGAGTACAGGCCTCGGTGTAACGCTCATTCCTTCGACGATAAACACGAATCCGACCATCACCCCTGGTGAGACAAAACCGCGACTCGTCAGTGAAGAGCAATTTTTGCCAGTCCCGTCTGGTCCAGCGACGGTGGGTTTGTGGCCATAGGCGATGTTGTTGCCGGTGTTGTCTGGTGAGGACTTGCCTTACAACAGGTCTACAAGCCCTCAGTCCAGCCTCTCAGCCTATTGCGGACAGTCTGAGAACTGATGGAGGGATTGTGCGTTCCTGGTGTAACTCAGACAGTTGTTGTTGCCATCCTGTACTTGTCCCGCAGGTGTGATGTTCGGATGTACCAATCATGTGCAGGTGTTGTTACATGTGGTTTGCCACTGCGAGGATGATCAGCTGTCTGTCCTGTCTACCTGTAGCGCTGTCTTAGGCGTCTCACAGTACGGACATGGCAATTTATTGCCCTGGCCACATCTGCAGTCCTCATGCCTCCTTGCAGCATGCCTAAGGCACGTTCACACAGATGAGCAGGGACCCTGGATATCTTTATTTTGGTGTTTTTCAGAGTCAGTAGAAAAGCCTCTTTAGTGTCCTAAGTTTTCATAACTGTGACCTTAATTGCCTACCGTGTATAAGCTATTAGTGTCTTAACGACCGTTCCACCGGTGCATGTTCATTAATTGTTTATGGTTCATTGAACAAGCATGGGAAACAGTGTTTAAACCCTTTACAATGAAGATCTGTGAAGTTATTGGGATTTTTACAATTTATCTTTGAAAGACAGGGTCCTGAAAAAGGGACATTTCTTTTTTGATGAGTTTAGTTTGGGGTCACACCATTGCATGATGTGAGAGTAAGGGTCATGCTATTGCATTGTGGGATAGTGGGAATCCTGGTTGGTGGTRCCTGTTGGGACTTTGAAAACTGATCTGAGGACGTAAAGGCAGCAGAATACAAAACTCTACACATTACCTAAATCTATGACGGATAGAGAGAGATGGTGAGAGAGGGGGAGGCATATAGCTGAAGTTTAAGCTCAATATATAGAATGTATGTGGTTGACTGTGTAAACATCCATAGATCCATCCATAGCTTTCARAGAGAGAGGCACTTGAATATCTGCCTTAGAGCGTTGGGCCGGTAACCGAAAGGTTGCTGGATCAAATCCCCGAGCTGACAACGTAGAAATCTGTCATTATGCCCCTGAGCAAGGCAGTTAACCCACTGATCCCCGGGCGCCAAAGACGTAGATGTCGATTAAGGCAGCCCCCCGTACCGCTCTGATTCAGAGGTGTTGGGTTAAATGCGGAAGACACATTTCAGTTGAAGGCATTCAGYATAACTGACTAGGTATCCCCCTTTCCCTATTGTATTCAGTGTGTTATCCATATGTGGCTGTCAGCATGTTGGGTTCAGTGTGTTGTCCATATCTGGTTGTTGTCAGTATGTTCAGTATGTTAGACATATTTAACAGGGTTATCAGGACAGACAGAGCAGCTTAAATCCTAGCCTGAAGTAGCTCCTGTTACCTGTAATACGAACTCAGGACACACATACACGCACACGCCACAGGAACCATTTTATGTGTGCGTTTGAAAGAGTAAAATGTTGCCCCTGGTTTTGCTATAAGCTAACTACTATGAACTCACCTCACACTGAATAATGTATGTATGGAGCCAAACATTGCCTTGACAGCAGGACGTGACCTTATTACCTTTATTGACCTTTCACCCCTGACCCTGTGGCGTGTGTGTGTGTGTGTTTTATGTATGCGTTTTGGGTTGTCAGGAGAGCTAGGAGACAAGACATTAAACATGGAGACCCATCCAGCCAGTGTTGGGACACAGATGACAGTAAGTGATAAAACAAGACTTAAATGCTTCCCTGACCTGATACAGTACCTTCTCGTGTGTGTGCGTGTGCATGCGTGTTGCTCAGACCATCACCATATTAACACTACATGGATTCATTTTTGTGTCCTCAGCTCTGCGTGGAGGCAGGGTGGAGGAGAGGATAATGTTTGGGGTGGAGAATAACTCGACCTTCCTGGAGTGTCTCCCCAAATCACAACAGGCCACCATACGCTGGTTCATACACAGACCTGGAGCTGAACACAGAGAGGAGGTGAGACAGCACTCACACAAGCACACACACAAGCACTCACACACACATGCACACACACAGGGATTCAAACTTTTCTGCAATATTCACCATTTTGATCTCAAAATAGACTATCCACATGAATCGTGTACACAGTAAATGTTGCAGCGACAAATCAAAAACACTTAAAGAGTTCATTTTAACGCTACCTCAGATAACATATGGTCCTACTCTACAGAGTGTAAAAATTACTCTGATTATAGTGTTACATTTTGAGTGTTAATGTAATACTTCATAGTTAAAATAAATAACACTGCTTTACATTTGCCAGTGTTACTCAAATTTAACACTATGGTGTAATTAACCCGCAGTGTTATTTATATTCAACACTAGTGTTAATCTAGAGTTAACTCCTATTAGTGTTATGCAAAAACACTGTTACAGTGAGTGATTCTGGCTGTTTTAACACTATATGGTGTAAAGCCTATTTTGCATATTTCCCATTGTGCCTTTTCTTTTCGAGTCAATTGTARRGTTACCACTMATGACTGTACTTGTTAGTGACAGAGACATGGTTGTTGAAATGGTCTCCATTTTAAAGGTCTGTGGCTTTCACCAAATGATTACCTAGGCAAATGTTATCATATCTTATTTTACTTTATGTTGTTGGCCTAGTTTTACCCTAACAGTGGTGTTAGGAACATCCTGGTTTATACGAATAACAGGCCACATCAGGCCTGCAAATCATATGATACTGTCTGACAAAGTGTAATTCCTTTTGGAATCCAGCCWGAGTTACGATATCCAACTGTTAGAATTTTTATTCACCCCTCTACCTGCATTCAGAATGACTACCATTATTAGGAACTCAGGTTAAGTAGACAACCTAAACAATTTAAACCAGAACAACCATTTCAGTAACTGGTGCAAGACATGTCTCTAACTGATAGGATTTGTTTAGAAAAATATATGTTATTTATCTTTGTGTAGCATAAGATTAATCATTCAATCAATGTACATGCAAAAACACAGATATTACCCCCCCCCCCCCAAGAAAAAAAAAGACCTGCAAAGCAAGCTGGGAAATATGGTAATGATGGGTGTAGTTTTGATGAGACTGTTTTACTCTCCAAAGTGTAAAACAATAACTCTGGTTATTAACACGAAAACTGGGGTTATTTTACAACACTGAGTGTTAATCTCACTCTAACAGTGTGAATTTAACTCCTGAAACAACACTAGACATTTTAGATTAAAAAAATCAACACTTGCCAATTTGCTGTTTAGATTCGAAGCTTCATATCGAAATCATTGGCTGAGCGTCTGGACTGAGCACCGAAGGTTAAATATATGTACTTATTAGAAAAGTAGTGAAATTGCACATTCTCATAATTCATGAAAAGAATGCATCAGTGATTTGTATTTCCTGCAACTTTCTAAAGAATAACATCTGTTTCTSTGCTGCTGTGTGTTGTAGTGTAGCCAATTAGCATGCCTAAACAGTCATTTCTAAAGGCTTTCCCAATAAACTTTCCAAGTGAAATGTTGATTACAATGTAGGCCTACCTGGCAGAATGATATCATAATGATTTGTATCAATTGGGTGGGTATTTGTTAAGCAAAGTCTCCCGTCACATTAAACACCACTACAAGAACCCCTACAGAAACACAGCTAACGAAACACAATGGTCTCTTGTTGGTGTGCAATTTAATTAAAAGCAAGTACCCCCCCCTTTTAATTTATTTWATTTTCCCCAGACCTCAAAAGTGGTCTCCTGATGTGGAAAGTGGTCTCCTGATGTGGTTGAAGCATTGTTGTGGACATAGAACTTCCAATTGTGTTGATTTTCTATTTTCAAAAGTGTSATTTTGAGAGTGAAAACCTGAAAAAAAGATTTTATAGTATCCTCCCCCTGAGCACAGACATCAATTCAACGTCTATTCCACGTTGGTACAACCTAATTTTKTTGAAATTACATGGAAACAACGTTGATTTAGTGTGTGCCCAGTGGGCTATGTATTTATGTCTGGGGAGACTGAGATTTTCATTACATGTCATGATAAACCTTGAACACAGACCAAAGAGMCCAACTCTCTCTGGAACTATTTTATCTGTCTATTGTGGTTTGGAAAGTTAGGAGTATTGAGATTAATCAAATGTGTATTATGTTCTTATTCTCTGAAAATAGGCACATTTTTTCTTGCACTTCACACCGTGCTTCTGTGCGGAAATGTTTTCTCGCCTCTTTTGGGTCCTCACCCGTTTGCCTCTCTGCATACACACACAGCATGTAGAGAGGGGTCAGGTCAGGACAGAAGTAAATCTTGTGTTATCAGAGGCTTACAGTACTGGCAGTACTACAGAGGTTCGTTGTAAGTCATCATGTCCCATGGATGAAAAACAGACATTTTATCTGCTCTAACTGTTACATCATGTGCCCTTACATGACAGCAAAACAACACAACCAACCAAAACAACCTGGAGGGGTGCTTCGATGTTCTAGATCAGCAATCTTTGCAAGAAAATAATAATAATTTTTATAATAATAATTTTATAACTCATGTCATGCAATTTTCGACATTCTRCYATAGGGTGGAGAGAAATGTTTTTAAGCAAATTTCCTGCAATTCTACACATTTTGCCCTGACTTATGCCATGTTCATATTTTAGCCATTTAGCAGACACTCTTATCCAGAGTGACTTACAGCAGCAATAGAGTACCACAGTATGAGTCATAATACCCATAAAACCTACTGGTCAAACAGGGAAATGGTTCCAATCGTTTCTTTTTCCACCATTCATTTTTCCCATGGGGGATTTTAGAAACACTTCAAATAAGGGCTGTGTTTTCGTGTAGGCTTACCCTGGCGTTATGTTTTAATAACTGTGTAAATGTCTCTAGGACAAGGTGACTTTGATCATTATATTAGCCTGTATTTACCCACCAAAAATGAAATGCTAATTCGCTGCTAATGTGGCTATCATAAAGAACTACGATTGTCATGATGATCTGGACGAGACTGTTGAATCGAGGCAAAGGTAAGAATCTTTGGATTAACTATCTAATGTTAGCTAAATGTAGTAATAAATAAATTGGGAACATTTCTTTAAATGGACAATTCTGTCAACTGTCTGGTGCATGTTTTAAATTGACAAAACCTGTTAGCAAAGGTGTCAGTTAGAGATGACGTCCTGGAACTTGGAGAGATTTTTAGTTTTGTGTGATGTCTACTTTGATTCTAATTAGCATTTTAGAATCTGAGAGTAAATAGAGCTGAATATATTGATACAAGTCCATTTGTCCGAGTGAGATTTACATGGTTATCAAAATGTCATGCCAGGGTAAGCCTACAAGAAACACAGCACTTATTTTAAAAGTTCCTAAAATCTCCCATGGAGAAAATTAATGGTGGAGAAACAATTGKAACCGTTGCCCTGTTTGACCGCTAGGTTTTATGACACCTCTGCTGTGGGGCTCTACTAGGGTTAACTGTCTCGCTCAAAGGCACACCGGCAGATTTTGCACTTAGTCGGCTCCGGGATTTATGAATTTCAGAAAATTACAGAAAATACACACATCAAAATATAAATAGAAAAAATATTTGAAGTGTGTGTAACAGAGTGCACTGAGATCGCTGTTGTCTTCAGACCGGAAGCGGAGCTCGTTTCTAACTCTAGCAGTATGATTGGTTGACTTTGAACTGCYAGAATTACTGTAGGAAGAGAAGGATGAGAGGAAGAGGTCAGAAGMAGGGTACACTCTTAGAACAAAGGGTTCCWAAAGGGTTCTTTGTGGAAGGATATGATTCTACCAAGAACCGGGTTCTTTGTAAGGCAAAGGGTTCTAACTAGATCCTTTAACATCCTAAGAACCGGTTTTGGAAWAAAGGATTCTTTGATGATTCTTTAGAAGGCAAGAWTTATTCATTAAAAGGCAAGGGTTCTACATAGAACCATATATAATATTTCCCAGCATGCTCTATTGCAKGGATATTATCAGAATTGTTTGTTTTACTGTAATATCTGTGTTTTTACATTAATTGGTTGATTAATTTTATGCTACACAAAGATAAATAACATTCAGTTTTCTAAACTTATCCAATCTGTTAGTTATTAGATTTATTGCCCCCCCCCACTGAGATGGTTGTTCCAGTGTAGATGATTGRGGCAGTTTCAGTAGTCAGTCTTCCCTAGCCTGGCAGTATGCTGGTTGTGGGTGATTAACAATGCCTTTTGTTGGCTATCCTAACTCTGTCCTTACTCCAATAGGAATTACACATCACTTTGCAAGCCACCATATTGTGACTTACAGGCCTGATGTGGCCTGTAAACCAGGAGATTCCTAACAACCCTGTGTTAGGGTATAACTAGGCACTAGAAGAAAGGCCTTATATACAGTGCATTTGGAAAGTATTCAGACCYATTAACTTTTTCCACATTTTGTTATGTTATACCCTTATTCTAAAATGTATTAAAGTAGAAGCTCAAGTACATCCTGTTTCCATTTATCATCCTTGAGGTGTGTTTGCAACTTGACTGGAGTCCACCTGTGGTAAATTCATCTGTAATCGCTGCCAAATTATTATAAATTAGAAAAAATATCTAAAAACCTGTTTTTGCTTGATGAGGAAATTTAATAATTTAATACATTTTAGAATAAGGCTGTAACGTAACGTAACAAAACATGGAAAAAGTCAAGGGGTCTGAATACTTTCCCAATGAACTGTAGGTAATGTATTGTCATAATTACATCTTAAAGCCTGATAAGGCTGGAAAAATCTCCGTAAAGTGTTCTAGGAAGAACCCCCCAACAATAATAGGATTCTTGATAGAACCCTTCATAGAGGGTTTTAGGCAGAACCCTTCATAGAGGGTTCTAGGTAGAACCATATAAAGGTTCTTTGAAGAACACTACATAGAGGGTTCTATTTAAAGGGTTCTACCCAGCACCAAAAAGGGTTTCCCTGTAGGGACAAACTGATGAACCCTGTATGGTTCAACTTAGCACCTTTTTTTCTAAGATTGTAGTATCAGTGGTGTAAAGTACTTCCGTAAAAATACTTCAMACTACTACTTAAGTTGTTTTTTGGGGTATCTGTACTTTACTTTACTATTCATATTTTGTTTTTACTTTTACTTTTGCCCCCACTACATTCCTAAAGAAAATAATGTACTTTTTACTCCATACATTTTCCCTGACACSCAAAAGTACTCGTTACAATTAATAAATAAAAAACAATATATTTGTGCCGTTTGGATTGCCTTATAGAAGTAATTTGAAATTATTTATMCTTTTACTTTTGATACTTAAGTATAGTTTAAACCAAATACTTTTAGACTTTTGCTCAAGTAGTATTTTACTGGATGACTTTCACTTTTACTTGAGTCATTTTCTATGAATGYATCTTTACTTTTACTTAAGTATGACAATTTGGTACTTTTTCCACCACTGTGTAGTATGTAACAGTATATGCATCAGGTCTTCTCCTTGTTTGATGTTTGATGAGTAAACTTGTCTAAGTCCTACACATTCAACTGTCAACTCTCTTCTCTGTAGAGCAGAGAGCCGATGACCAGRGGTCAAACACTAGTGACTTCAAGATGGAGAGGAGTGATAATGATAGTTGTGCAGAAACACAGCCCATACAAATATCCATATTTTTCTCTCTCTTTCTCATGCTCTTCTCCTCTTCCTTCTGCCACCTCATCTCTTCTCTTCTCTCCCTGAACTCACTGATCATTATGAGGAAATAGAACCTTCAGATACCCTTTCTCTGCTAGACAGGTGGTGATTGACTGAGACCAGACACTGGAAGAGCAAGAGAGAGCAAGAAACAGAAAGAGAGATGGAGATAGAGGAAAGGGTTTTATTTGTATTTTACATGGAAGAGGATATATTTGAGGAGGCGTGAAGAAAAGAGAGAGAGAGAAACAGAAAGAGAGAGAGATGGCGAGATACATGTGTTTGTGTTAGAGTAGTGGGTCTGGGAGGTGAGGAATCGAGAGAGGGAYAGGGAGAGGGTGGGGGTGTTTTGGTAAGGAAAGGGGAGCAGAGCAACTCATTGAAGTTGAAACTCATCTCCTTAACCAGATGACAGAGACTGGCCTAATCAACACCTTCAGTTATTACACCATCTCCTTGTCCCTTCTACCTCCCCTATCGTTCTCTTCTCATCACCCCTCTCCCCTCGCCTTCCTCCTCCATCCTCTCTTCTCCCCTTGTTTTACTTCTCCTCATGTCCCCTCTTTTCCCTGTCACCTCAACATTTTACCCCAGACCTTCCCCGCTTTCTTTATTGGCCATGTGTGATGTGAGTGTGTATSATTGTGAGTGTGTTTATGTGTGCCTCTACAGGGGACACCATAACCCTGTCCTCCCCAGGCAGGGCCATGGGTTTGTGGGTTAGCAACACAATGGGAAGGAGGTTGAAAGATTGGATACAGGAGTACTCTCGCTGGAATATTTTGACCATGACTATGTTGAATAGTGTGTGGTACAGATGCTATTTAACATAATTGTCTTTCTAATCCAAACAAAGGAGAAGTCCCACAGATAAGAACATTCACCCTAACCGCTGTCCACACACACACTACTGGTGGAATAACCTTTAGAGAAGCTTTTCTTCAACCTTTATTATATACTGTACAGGAATTTAAAAAGTTAGGAGCACCAAATGAAATTTAGGAGCACAAGAAAATATATATTTTTGAATTGCTTGAGATACAGCTTATAATGGGCCTAGGGTATATTCATTCTAGCTACTTTTRAAGCACATGTTGTGCCCTAGAAACAAATTTGCAACACTGTTAGTTTATTATAAAAGCTAAGATGTTGACACAAATACCTGTTATTGAAATTAGTCATTTGTGGAATATTAGGTTTCTGCATTGTGTAAAAGCACACTTTTCCTATTGAGACGCATTACATTGAAAATTGTCTTTTTAAAAATGTCAGATTTGTGATGACGACATGCAAGAGGCCTATTATTCATTCATTGCTATGAACATTGATCTCCTGAGTAAGCTATCCCCTTTCCTTACTTTCTGTGCCCCCAAATGTTTGGAAGAATTACCAGGTTGTCAGCTAGCTAGCCAATGAGGTAACATGAGTGTGTAAACAAATGGTTAACGACACGCAAGTCGTTTTAGAACGACCCACGACATGTTTTATGAATGTGGGTGTGTTCACATATGCAGTACCTGTCAAAGGTTTGGACACACCTACTCAATCCAGGGTTTTTCTTTATTTKTACTATTTTCTACATTGTAGAATAATAGTGAAGACATCAAAACTATGAAATAACAAATATGGAATCATGTAGTAACCAAAAGAGTGTTAAACAAATCTAAATATATTGTATAKTTGAGATTCTTCAAAGTAGCCACCCTTTGCCTTGATGACAGCTTTGCACAATCTTGCCATTCTCTCAACCAGCTTATGAGGTGGGCTGCATTTCAATGAACACGTGTGCCTTGTTAAATGTTAATTTGCGTTTGATGCGTTTGAGCCAATCAGTTRTGTTGTGACAAGGTAGGGGTGATATACAGAAGATAGCCATATATGGTAAAAGACCCTAGTCCACATTATGGCAAGAACAGCTCAAATAAGCAAAGAGAAACGACAGTCCATCATGAGGACCGCCACAGGAAAGGAAGACMCAGAGTTACCTCTGCTGCAGAGGATAAGTTCMTTAGAAATACCAGCCTTGAAATTGCAGCCCAAATAAATGATTCACAGAGTTCAAGTAACAGACACATCTCAACATCAACTGTTCAGAGGAGACTGTGTGAATCAGGGCTTCGTGGTCGAATTGCTGCAAARAAAMCACTACTAAAAAAGTAAGGGAACCGCACTGAGTTCACAATAATTGCCGTTTAATACGTTTAATGCAATCTGCTATAGAAAAATAAAATGTTGCACCAGTAATATGGGTCAGATCTTTTGACCTGGTTGGGCTACAAGCAAGCCATTTATGCTCCAGTTGTGGTGCAACCATGACGCTATTGAATTTGCACTTGCTTTTTTCTCTAGGGTACTCAGAAACAACGGTACAGCAAAGCCTTATCATTAGAACTATTATAGTGTTTTCCTAGTCGCGCAGTGCTCCTAAACTGAAACTCCTGGTCGCACAGCAAAATATTTTGCCACCTATCCAAATTGGTCGCACTTTAGATCCTGATACTGTATTTTGTTTGTTTGTGTGTGTGTGTGTGTGGTGTGTGTGGTGTGTGTGTGTGTGTGTGTGTGTGTGTGTGTGTGTGTGTGTGTGTGTGTGTGTGTGTGTGTGTGTGTGTGTGTGTGTGTGTGTGTGTGTTGTGTGTGTGTGGGTGCGTGCGTGTGCGTGGTCTTACAGCTGGACTTAATATAGGAGCGGGTGTTGTCTGTTTTATTTCAACATTTCACTCTCCAGCCTTTCCTTTCCTCCCATCACACTTCTCTCTCTTTTCCGTTCCTTCCTTCTGTCCTCCAACTCATTCCGTATGTCTACCTCTCCTCAATCCCTTCCTCCCTTTTCAAATCTTCACCCTCCGTTTCTTCAGTTTCTTCCCCCCACCCCACCTATCACTATCTCTCCCTCTCCCTCTCTCTCTTCTTCTTCTCTTTCCATCATTTCCAATCCAGACCGTCTGTGACAGGAAGTACCTTGGACCAGCTGGTCAGAACACCTGCATATCAGTAWCTGTTAATTCACTGTGTTTCATGTCCCCCATATCCGCTGAACACATCCCCTTGTAAAACTCAGCTATAAAACCTAAGAGCTGGTGTCTCCAAACRGTTGACTCAAACAAAACATACTCAGAATAAATGCAGAATCATGTGAAACACACAGTACAGTACATTCCACTCTACTCTCTACAAACTACAGTCAGATTCCGCCTGTAAAGTATATATCTATAATAGCACAGTGCTAAACACTAGAACCTCTATATGGGACACCATGTCCAGACTCCAATCATATCCCAGCTGTACGGTCTGCTGCCTCTGGCTCAACTACACATCATCAACATCAACACGCACACACAGATCACACACACTAGCTGGCCAGAATGATCTCTTCCTCTTCACCGCTGGCAGGGGGGAGGTATGCTTTGAAACGTTCCCGCTTGCTCCCTCTCTCTCTCACATACACACACAGCCCAGCTGTGTTGTTTTAGGCMGTGTCACCTGATGAATCACAGGGGATGTTTGTGGGCATGGAGGGAAGACCATTATCACTCTGCTACACTAGCACCACTGACCGTGACACACACACCTCTGACCCCATCAGTCGACAAGCACCGCACCCAAACCTTTAATGTGCATCCTGTTTCAAGGGCCATTACCATGCTTAACACACCTTGAGTGCAAATTAGCTGTGTGCGTGAGTGAGGCATTGGTGTGTGTGTGACATGTTGTTGAAGGGTTACAGTCTGGTGTTGATGGGTCTGGTTTTCCCTGTTAGACCTGAGTGTTCGTTCACCCAGATATAAGATACGATAATTAGGTGCTCACATTTGTCCTATTTCACACGTACAAGTGAATTGGATTTTCTTTTCTTTGCATATCCCACTCCTCCTGAGRGTGGGKTCAGAGCCAGGGATCCACCATTATTGACGGCGACCTTGGACCAATTAGGGTTAGGTGGCTTGCTCAAGAGCACATCGGMAGATTTTTCACCTAGTCAACTCAGGGATTTGMACCAGTAACCTTTCTGTTACTGGTCCAATGCTCCTAGTCGTTAGGCTACCTGATGCTCATATCAAACATTCCACATGTTTCATTATCAATGTTGTCCTGCGTATCTCCCTGTATTTTCTTGGTTGAGTTAGGCTAAAAGTCTGTCCAATGTTTCATTCCTATTATATGGTTGTCTTTATAGAGTACTACAGTATATGACTGCTTATAGCAAGTGTACTCTCTCATCTCACCCCCTCTCCTAGGTGAGGCCAGATGACAGAGTGGTCTTTACAGACCGTGGTTTTCTCATCCGCTCTCTCCATCCTGCCGACGCTGGCGTGTATGTGTGTGTGGCACAGGAACACACACACTTCACACACACTCTGCTCCGCCTTACACTTCGTCTCATTCCCTACGGGAATCTGGATGGGCGGACCAAGCCCAGCGAGGACCCCAGCGTCGAAGTTCGCCCCGGGGCTGAGTCTCGTCAGCGCTATAAGGATTATCTGCGTGTGATGAGTTCTCCCATTGGCTCGCTGGAGGACTACTGTGATTCGCTGTGGCAGGAAAAGAGGCCGGCCAATAGGAGAGGGGGGAGAGGGCAGGGGGCGGGGTTAGGGGCAGGAAAATGGAAACACATCCAGGAGCTGAAGAAAAGCAGGAACAGACGACACCATGGAGAGAGGGGTGCAGAGAGGGATAAAGAGAAGCATGGCGAGAGAGGTGCAGAGAGGGATAAAGAGAAGTATGGCGAGAGGGGTGCAGAGAGGGATAAAGAGAAGCATGGCGAGAGGGGTGCAGAGAGGGATAAAGAGAAGCATGGCGAGAGAGGTGCAGAGAGGGATAAAGAGAAGCATGGCGAGAGGGTAGGGCAGTGGAGGAGTGGATGAAGTGGTGAGGGTACCAACGAGGAGGAGTTGCTACTGAAACAGCAGTAGCGAAAAGTGTAATCAGTCAAAATATTAGGGGAGACCATCAATGTTTATAGGTGTAAGACGGGACAATAGGGAAGATGATCATGTTTAGTTGAGGAACAGTTATAACGGCATGGGAACAGGGATCCTGCAGTTGATAATATGGACCACGGTAGACTCTTCTTACAGAGGTATAATCTTCTTTCTTACCAGTCAAACACTCATAGGGCTCACGTAGGCCTGGATTCTCAAACTACACTACCCATGATCCCTATGGCTGTGTCTCAATAGTGTCTCAGTGCCTTTACTGACGTATCAAAGAAACCTTATTTAAGAAGGGCTGCAGCTAATGTCAAAAGTTATTTTAAATTCCAGCGAAAGTTTAGAACTTGTCTGCCGAATTTGTGACTTTGGAGAGTGTTTAGAATCATTATGTTTTGATCGTAGTACACGTTAACGCCGTAGTTGTACATTTAAGGGGAACATCACTGCAATCACTATGCCTTAGTTGTCAAACTGATATTGGCTACACTTGCTACAAACAACTTTGTTTTGACAATTTTAACTACCGCCTTTGCAAGCTAACAAGCATTAACTAACTAAGCTGGCTTTCGGTGGGTGGGTAGGTTTGTTCAAAGTCTAAGTTCACAGCGAGAGTGTGACATGACCTTGACATTAGCTGCATCCCTTCTAGCCATAACTCTATTTTAGCCGTATGAGACGTGCCCAGAGCTCAGTGTGTTGTGTCTTAATCAGATRCATTCATGTTGAATGACTGTAAATACTTCTATAACATGTACAGGTGAAACTGCATGCTCTAGTTAAGCTTAGATAGGACCTATTCTACTGCTACTATGATAATCACATATTATGTCTAGAAGGAACAAAGAATCATATTTTTGTACAAAGTGAATGTTTCTCTTTTTGTAGGTAGATTTATTTTGGTAGAGTCTGAAAGTTATGTAAATAAACTCTTGTCTTATAATTTCTCACGGATGAGTATGGGGAAGAGAGAGAGAGAATGAGAGAGAGAAATGACAAATGCACCGTAAGTTGTTTTTTTTACTGCAGTGAACTTTGTTTAGCTCAGTTGGTCCAGTCCTGATATAGTAACAGCAGCTGTACACACACACACACACACACTGATCACACACCGCACACACACACACACACACAAACTGATCACACACCACACACACTGATTACACACACTAGCTGGCCTTAATGCTTGGGCCAGAATGATCTATTCCTCTTCAAAGCATGTCAGGATGATTCAGTCCCAGCTGGTCATAGATGCTGAACAAGGAGAACTGTGTGTGTGTGTGTGTGTGTGTGTGTGTGTGTGTGTGTGTGTGTGTGTGTGTGTGTGTGTGTGTGTGTTGTGTGTGTGTGTGTGTGTGTGTGTGTGTGTGTGTGTGTGTGTGTGTGTGTGTGTGTGTCCATGGGAGATAAAGCTGATGAACAGGAGAGGTTGGTATGTCAGTATTGGGCTGATTGGACAGACTGTAACAGTATAAATCCCAAGGTGTTTTTGGTTTGAAAAGTTCTTGTGTACTCTTAGAAAAAAAGTGCTAAGTAGAACCACAACAGGGTACTTCAGTTTGTCCCCATAGGTGAACCCTTTTTGGTGCTGGGTAGAACCCTTTAGATGATGAAACGTGGCTGGGTCTTTCAACATGACAATGATCCAAACACACCGCCCGGGCAACGAAGGACTGGCTTCGTAAGAAGCATTTCAAGGTCCTGGAGTGGCCTAGCCAGTCTCCAGATCTCAACCCCATAGAAAATCTTGGAGGGAGTTGAAAGTCTGTGTTGCCCAGCAACAGCCCCAAAACATCACTGCTCTAGAGGAGATCTGCATGGAGGAATGGGCCAAAATACCAGCAACAGTGTGTGAAAACCTTGTGAAGACTTACAGAAAACGTTTGACCTCTGTCATTGCCAAAGGCATATAAAAAGTATTGAGATAAACTTTTGTTATTGACCAAATACTATTTTCCACCATAATTTGCAAATAAATTCATTAAATATCCTACAATGTGATTTTCTGGATTTTTTTCTCATTTTGTCTGTCATAGTTGAAGTGTACCTATGATGAAAATTACAGGCCTCTCTCATCTTTTTAAGTGGGAGAACTTGCACAATTGGTTTCTGACTAAATACTTTTTTGCCCACTGTACATGGCCCCATCCATCCTCCCCTCAATACGGTGCAGTCGTCCTGTCCCCTTTGCAGAAAAGCATCCCAAAGATTGATGTTTCCACCTCCATGCTTCATGGTTGGGATGGTGTTCTTGGGGTTGTACTCATCCTTTCTTCCTCCAAACACGGCGAGTGGAGTTTAGACCAAAAAGCTCTATTTTTGTCTCGTCAGACCACATGACCTTCTCCCATTCCTCCTCTGGATCATCCAGATGGTCATTGGCAAACTTCAGATGGGCCTGGACATGCGCTGGCTTGAGCAGAGGGACCTTGCGTGCACTGCAAGTTTTAATCCATGACGGCGTAGTGTGTTACTCATGATTTTCTTTGAGACTGGTCCCAGCTCTCTCAGGTCATTGACCAGGTCCTGCCGTGTAGTTCTGGGCTGATCCCTCACCTTCCTCATGATCATTGATGCCCCACGAGTTGAGATCTTGCATGGAGCCCCAGACCGAGGGTGATTGACCGTCATCTTGAACTTCTTCATTTTCTAATAATTGCGCCAACAGTTGTTTCCTTCTCACCAAGCTGCTTGCCTATTGTCCTGTAGCCCATCCCAGCCTTGTGCAGGTCTACAATTCTATCCCTTATGTCCTTACACAGCTCTCTGGTCTTGGCCATTGTGGAGAGGTTGGAGTCTGTTTGATTGAGTGTGTGGACAGGTGTCTTTTATACAGGTAATGAGTTCAAACAGGTGCAGTTAATACAGGTAATGAGTGGATAACAGGAGGGCTTCTTAAAGAAAAACGAACAGGTCTGTGAGAGCCGGAATTCTTACTGGTTGGTAGGTGATCAAATACTTATGTCATGCAATAACATGCTAATTCATTACTTAAAAATCATACAATGTGATTTTCTGGATTTTCCATCTCTCACAGTTGAAGTGTACCTATGATAAAAAATTACAGACCTCTACATGCTTTGTAAGTAGGAAAACCTGCAAAATCGGCAGTGTATCAAATACTTGTTCTCCCCACTGTATCTATATAAGGTCCCACATTTGACAGTGCATGTCAGAGCAAAATCCAAGCCATGAGGTCAAAGGAATTGTCCATAGAGCTCTGAAACAGGATTGTGTCGAGGCACAGATCTGGGGAAGGGTACCAAAAAATGTCTGCAGCATTAGAAGTCCCCAGGAACACAGTGTCCTCCATCATTCTTAAATGGAAGAAATTTGGAACCACGGAGACTCTTCCTAGAGCTGGCAGAACCGTCAAGAAGGACAACCATCTCCGCAGCACTTCACCAATCTGACCTTTCTGGTAGAGTGGCCAGACGGAAGCCACTCCTCAGTAAAATGCACATGACAGCCAGCTTGGAGTTTGCCAAAAGGCACCAAAAGACTCTCAGATCACTTGACCCCTCTGACGTCAAAAACTTCAGACCGGAATCCCTTCTTTCTTTTCTTTTYTGCAGTAGTCCAGACGGGAGATGACAAGTTCCTGAATTAGGACCTGTGCCACTTCCTGTGTGAGGTAGGGTCATACTCTACATTGTCTAGTGTCACGCCAAGGTTCTTTGCACTCTGGGAGGGGGACATTATGGAGGTTTTGGAATGCGCAGGCCTTCCCTAGGAGGAAGAGCAGCTCTGTCTTGTCAACGTTGAGCTTGAGGTAGTGGGCCGACATCCAAGCTGAGATATCTRCCAGGCATGCAGAGACGCGTGTCACCACCTGGGTGTCAAAAGGGGGGAAGGAGAAAAGTGGTTGAGTGTCATCCACATAGCAATGATAGGAGAGACCATGTGAGTATATAACGGAGTGGAGTGACTTGATTTATAAAGATAAGATGAGAGGGCCTAGAACCGATCCCTGGGGGACACCAGTAGTGAGAGTACGTGGTGCAGACACAGATCCTCTCCACGTCACCTGGTAGGTGTGGGATGCCAGGTAGGATGCAATCCAAGAGTGTGCAGAGCCTGTGACGCCCAGCCCTGAGAGGCAGGAGAGGAGGATCTGATGGTTCACAGTGTCGAAGKCAGCGGATAGATCTAGGAGGATGAGAACAGAGGAGAGCCTCCATGACACAGAGAAGAGCAGTCTCGGTTGAGTAACCCATCTTGAAGCCTGACTGGTTAGGGTCAAGAAGATATTTTAAATTTGTATTTTATTTAACCTTTATTTAACTCTGAGAGATAGTGAGAGAGGTGGTCAGAGACAGCATGCTCAACTTGTTTTGGAAAGAAAAGAAAAAAGGAATACCGGTCTGAAGTTTTTGACGTCAGAGGGTCGAGTGTTGGTTTCTTGAGTAGGGGAGCAACTCGGGCTTTTTTGAAGTCAGAGGGGACGCAGCCAGTTCTCAGGTATGAGTCGATGAGGGAAGTTAGGAATTGGAGAAGGTCTCCAGAGATGGTCTGGAGAACAGAGGGGATGGGATCAAGCGGTTAGGTTGTCTGAAGGCCGAACCTCACTAGTCGCAGAATTTAATCTGGAGAGAGGGGAGAAGGCATAGGGTAGTTCTGTGTGAGTGGGACCAGTGGACTCAATAGGCTGAGTAAATGTTGTCAACCTTCTATTCAGAGTGGTTGACAAAGTTGTCTGCAGAGGGTGAAGAGGGTAGGGAAGGGGGTGGAGGTTTAAGGAGGGAGGAGTAGGTGGAAAAGAGTTTCCTACAGTTAGAGGCAGAAGCTTGAAATGTAGAGTGATAGAAATGGCTTTAGCACTTGGATACAGGGAATTAGAGGAGGGAGTGAAAGGATGATAGGTCCTCTGTAGGTTTAGTTTGCCTCCATTTTCGCTCAGCTGCCCACAGCCCTGTTCTGTAAGAGACTGAAGGGCAGCATAGGCTGAGTTTATGCACACACTCAAGCAAATGTTCATATTGATAAATCTCCCACTTTGCGTGAAGTGTTTCCCCTGCATGGTTTACGAGCAGATTTGTGCTTACGAATGATTGATAAATGAGGCCCCAGGAGTCTAAAAGAGTTAGGCTATTTAGTGTTGTATTTTAGAATATGTTGTGTTCTGGCTTTTAGTGTAATTGATACATATTGATGGCAACCTTGACATAAATCTGACAACGAAATTCACTGTGTAGCACACAGGAAGGACAACAATGGGATCACACAATTTTTTCACTCTCTTTAAATAGTACTGTAGTTGTTGTATGGCATTTAAAAATACAACGGATGTGACTTATATTGCTTGGTGTAAAAGGTTTTCCCTCTCCTTTCCGCTGTGATTTCTCTCTCTGTCCCATAACATAACAAAGATGATGAATATTTCAGCATGACTGTGCGTTGCGTTGAGAAGCTCTTCTATCTTGGCCTATTGTTTATTTAACAGTCAGAGGAACAGAACACAAAGGAGCCAAACAGGACACAGCTTTATGATTAACCTCCAGAAAAGCCTGAAACAACAGCCCTAATCTGACCGTTATAATGTTCACACATACATTGTTAATGATTAGCATGTTCACACAACTGTTAAACAGTTACTACAATGTTTGATTGTTAGCGTAATCTCTGTTGTCTTGGTTGTTTTCTTCGTATGCTTTCTGAGGTTCTCAAAAGAGCACAGAAATCACTGGGAGAAATCCCGCCTTTGTTTCTAAATGTTTAATACCCTCTGATGATCTCAAATATCCTTTAGAATGGGATTGTGTTCCAGTCATACCCATGGCACCCACTACTTCCCCACTCACCAACCTCCCACTGTCTCAGTCAGTTAGCCCCCCAAACCTTCCCCCCCCCCATTAAGGGGAAAGGGGAGGGAAGGGGGGGAGAGAGAGAGAGAGAGAGAGAGAGGAGAGAGAGAGAGAGAGAGAGAGAGAGCGAGAGAGAGAGAGAGAGAGAGAGAAGAGAGAGAGAAGAGAGAGAGAGAGAGAGAGAGAGAGAGAGAGCGAGAGAGAGAGAGAGAGAGAAGAGAGAGAGAGAGAGAGAGGAGAGAAGAGAGAGAAGAGAGAGAGAGAGAGAGAAGAAGAGAGAGAGAGAGAGAGAGAGAGAGAGAGAGAGAGAGAGAGAGAGAGAGAGAGAGAGAGAGAAAGATAAATGAGTATAAATGTGGTGAGAGGATAGTTACCAGTAGGGCAGACAGCATCAGAAGATCACTGAAGGGAGAAGGAGGATGAAGTGTTGTTAAGGCAGGCATAAAGGGTGATGAGTATGGGTGAGAGGAGTGAGAGAGGTTCTATACAGGGTAGAAGAGGGGGTAGGGAGAGGTAGAGGGCATTGGCAGGGCAACAGTCAGGGAGCAGGGGTCTACAGATCTGGACAGGCGGAAACTGCCTGCTAGTTAGGCTCCCCAGATCTGGATACCAGACAGCCATTACCAGTTCCCAAATTAACAGCCAACCCCCACTGGTATGCGCTGCTCTGTGGCCATTGTTTTACATTAACCCGTAGCCTGCAATTTCCGCACACTCAGCAAAAATTCTAATTAACATAATACAAAAATCCCCATCAAAATCCGTCTGTTTAAGTAGAAGATTCTGGTTGCATGGGCTAAGTCTCAATCCAGCTGCATCCCACCAATATCGACCTTACATATCTGCTAAACGTGCAGAGCTAGAGCGGTGTTTGTCAGACCATGAGACATCCCGAATATTGGTCTGGCCTACAAAGGATTATGTCCACTCTATTGAAAGATGAGACTCATGACACGATGGCGCTCTAGATGCCCACAAGCCTCATCTGAAAGGTCCCCAGGTACCAGTTAATCTAATTAATGGAATTATTCACTGTATTCAGAAAGTATTCAGACCCCTTGACATTGTTCCACATTTTGTCACGTTACAGCCTTATTCTAAAATGTTTTTATTTATTTTTCTCATTAATCTACACACATACCTTATAATGACAGAGCAAAAACTTTTATTTTATTTTTTTTGCAAATTTTACATAAATATTCAGAGACTTTGCTATGAGACTCAAATTTGAGCTAAGCTCTATCCTGTTTCCATTAATCTTTTTTTTTTTTTTTTTTTTTTTAATCCGTTATTTTACCGGGTAAGTTGACGTGAGACACGTTCTCATTTGCAGCAACGACCTGGGAATAGTTTACAGGGGAGAGGAGGGGGATGAATGAGCCAATTGTAAATCATCCTTGAGATGTTTCTACAACTTGATTGGAGTCCACCTGTGGTAAATTCAATTGATTGGACATGATTTGGAAAGGAACGCATCTGTCTATATAAGGTCCCACAGTTGACAGTGAATGTCAGAGCAAAAACCAAGCCATGAGGTCAAAGGAATTGTCCGTAGAGCTCAGGATTGTCGAGGCACAGATCTGGGGAAGGGTACCAAAAAATGTCTGCAGCATTAGAAKGTCCCCAAGAACACAGTGTCCTCCATCATTCTTAAATGGAAGAAGTTTGGAACCMCCAAGATTCTTACTAGAGCTGGCCGCCCGGTCAAACTGAGAAATCAGGGAAGAAGGGCCTTGGTCAGAGAAATGACCAAGAACCCGATGGTCACTCTGACAGATTTCCAGAGTTCCTCTGTGGAGATGGGAGAACCTTCCAGAAGGACAGCAATCTACAGCACCCCACCAGACCTTTATGGTAGAGTGGCTATACAGAAGCCATTCCTCAGTGAAAGGCACATGACAGCCCGCTTGGAGTTTGTCAAAAGGAACCTAAAGGACGCTCAGACCATGAGAAACAACAWTCTCTGGTCTGATGAAACCAAGATTGAACTATTTGGCCTGAATGCCAAGCATCACATCAGGACGAAACCTGGCACCATCCCTACTGTGAAGAATGGTGGTGGCAACATCATGCTGTGGGGATGTTTTTTAGCGGCAAAGTACAGAGAGATCCTTGATGAAAACCTGCTCTAGAGCGCTCAGGACCTCAGACTGGGGCGAAGGTTCACCTTCCAATAGGACAACGACCCTAAGCACACAATCAAGACAACGCAGGAGTGGCTATGGGACAAGTCTCTGAATGTCCTTGAGTGGCTTAGCCAGAGCCTGGACTTGAACCCGAWCGAACATCTCTGGGGAGACCTGAAAATAGCTGTGCAGCGATTCTCCCCAACCTGACAGAGCTTGAGAAGATATGCGGAGAAAAATGGGAGAAACTCCCCAAATACATGCGTGCCAAGCTTGTAGTGTCATACCCAAGACGACTTGAGGCTGTAATCACTGCCAATGGTGCTTCAACAAAGTACTGAGTAAAGGGTCTGAATACTTATGTAAATGTACTATTTCAGTTTTCTTTTATAAATTTGCAAAAAATTATAAAAAMCAGTTTTTCTTTGTTAWTAAGGGGTGTTCTGTGTAGATTGGTGAGGGAATAAAAACATTATTTTTGAGTAAGGCTGTAAGGTAACAAAATGTGGAAAAAGTCAAGGGGTCTGTATATTTTCCAAACACATTGTATATGGAGATAGTTTGGTGCCTAAAATAAGAGAATAAATCCATCTCTCAGATATAAGACAGACAACAAACTTCCTTTATATTTTTTGGGGACTATCTGTTGTTCCATGTAATGAATCTGCTATTAAATGCATTTCTATTGGCTAATAGCATTACTGCCAAATTGAATGTTTCATCAAATACTTTTTTTATACTTTAAGGGGTCTTAAAATTATAAATCAAATAGCTAAATAGTCCTTGGTATGACCATCTTAAGTATGACACCCCCCCCCCCCCCCCCCCCCCCCCCCCCCCCCTTTAGGTTAGACAGGGCTTAGACTCTTGAGGGTGAAAGCTAGAAGTAAAACAAGCTTACATTTTGGCTTCCGATGAGGTACGACAGTTGAACCAAGCTCATGAGGTATTTATAAGTCATATTCTTCAAGAATCAATGGGTATACAGTGCAGTGAAAGGTTTGGACACACCTACTCATTCCAGGGTGTTTCTTAATTTTTACTATTTTCTACATTGTAGAATAATAGTGAAGACATCAAATCTATGAAATAACACATATGGAATTACAGCAAGGGAAGTTGTATATTGTCACTGATTGCAGAGTGAAGCTTTAGGGCAGGGGTGTCAAACTCATTCCACGGAGGGCCTAGTGTCTGCAGGTTTTTGTTTTTTCCTTTCAATAAAGCCCTAGACAACCAGGTGTGGGGAGTTCCTAACTAATTAGTGATGTTAATTCATCAATCAAGTACAAGGGAGGAGCGAAAACCCGTAGACACTCGGCCCCCCGTGGAATGAGTTTGACRCCTGTGCTTTAGGGTTTCATGGCCTATGCACAGAATGTCCACCAGTGGCACCCTCGTACTCTCATCCATTGGGGTTGACTGAGTGCCTCTGTGGCTCAGTATGCTCCTTTATCAAGCAAGAGTAGTATCTCTCTGCTTTTCTCTCATTCTTCTATTTCCTCTTGGTGAAATACACTGATGTGAGTTTGTTTGTGTGTTTTGTTGTAGCCTTCTTTAGATGGAACCTTCCCAGTGGATTGGTCAGGGTGCCACAGCGTTTCGTGTTGCTATGCGTGACTAAAACAACCCAGTCTATCTGTCTCTCTGTCTGTAGCTTATTGCATAAGAGAGATCAGTAGGTCAGGGCAACTGGCCCAGACAGACCGACAGACAGACATAAGCAAAGATGATTTGTATTTTTGTATTTTGTATTACACTGGGCTGAACTACAAGACACTTTGCAGAGCGGTAATTTATTTTTTCAAAATGCAAAATACTTTGCTAAACATTTTTTTTTATAGCGGTTCACCATTTTGTGGCCCCCTTTCACCCTGCATTGGAATCAGTCTGATGGAACTATGGTGTGATAAGAGCATCTGCAAAAGGAACTACATATAAATGTATATGTAAAAATGAGCAAAGCAGGCCGAGTATTATTCTTATTAGCCCCGAAAAAAGGCTAATAAAAATACCCAGTGGGCTTTGCAGTTCATTTAGCTATRTTAATTTTCACATACCAGTATACATTTACATTTATCCAGAGTGACTTACTGTCAGTACATTCAACATTAGGTAAATAAACAACAACRTATCACAGTCATAGCCAGTAAAACATTTCTGTAACCGTTACCTCCTTTGTTCCTCTGGTGATGTAGAGGTTAATCCAGGCCCTGCAGTGCCTAGCTCCACTCCCATTCCCCAGGCGCTCTCATTTGTTGACTTCTGTAACCGTAAAAGCCTTGGTTTCATGCATGTTAACATTAGAAGCCTCCTCCCTAAATTTGTTTGTTCACTGCTTGAGCACACTCTGCCAACCCGGATGTCCTAGCCGTGTCTGAATCCTGGCTTAGGAAGACCACCAAAACCCCTGAATTTTCTATCCCTAACTATAACATTTTCCGTCAAGATAGAACTGCCAAAGGGGGCGGAGTTGCAATCTACTGCAGAGATTGCCTGCAGAGTTCTGTCTTACTATCCAGGTCTGTGCCCAAACAGTTTGAGCTCCTACTTTAAAAAAAATCACCTTACCAGAAACAAGTCTCTCACCATTTCCGCTTGTTATAGACCACCTTCTGCCCCCAGCTGTGCCCTGGACACCATAAGTGAATTGATTGCCCCCCCATCTATCTTCAGAGCTCGTGCTGYTAGGTGACCTAAACTGGGACATGCTTAATACCCCGRCCATCCTACAATCTAAGTTTGATGCCCTAAATCTCACACAAATTATCAATGAACCTACCAGGTACAACCCTAAATCCGTAAACACGGGCACCTTCATAGATATCATCCTAACCAACCTGTCCTCTATATACACCTCTGCTGTCTTCAACCAGGATCTCAGAGATCACTGCCTCATTGCCTGCGTCCGTAATGGGTCTGCGGTCAAACGACCACCCCTGTCAAACGCTCCCTGAAACACTTCAGCGAGCAGGCCTTTCRAATCGACCTGGCCCGGGGATCCTGGAAGGATATTAACCTCATTCCGACAGTAGAGGATGCCTGGTTATTCGTTAAAAGTGCTTTCCTCACCATCTTAAATAAGCATGCCCCATTCAAACAATTTAGAACCAGGAACAGATATAGCCCTTGGTTCACTCCAGACCTGACTGCCCTTGACCAGCACAAAAACATCCTGTGGTGTACTGCATTAGCATCGAATAGCCCCCGCGATATGYAGCTTTTCAGGAAGGTTAGGAACCAATATACACAGGCAGTTAGGAAAGCAAAGGCTAACTTTTTCAAACATACATTTGCATCCTGTAGCACAAACTCCAAAAAGTTCTGGGACATTGTAAAGTCCATGGTGAATAAAAGCACCTCCTCCCAGCTGCCCACTGCACTGAGGCTAGGAAACACTTTCACCACTGATAAATCCATGATAATTGAGAATTTCAAGAAGCATTTTTCTACGGCTCGCCATGCTTTCCACATGGCTGCCCCTACCCCGGTCAACAGCCCTGCACCCCCCACAGCAACCTGCCCAAGCTTCCCCCATTTATCTTTCACCYAAATCCAGATAGCTGATGTTCTGAAAGAGCTGCAAAATCTGGACCCCTACAAATAGGCAGGGCTAGACAATTCGTATCGTCTGAGATACCCAAAGATTGGAAAGCTGCCGCGGWCATCCCCCTCTTCAAAGGGGGAGACACTCTAGACCCAAACTGCTGTAGACCTATATCTATCCTATCCTGCCTTTCTAAGGTCTTCGAAAGCCAAGTTAACAAACAGATCACCGACCATTTCGAATCCCACCCTACCTTCTCCGCTATGCAATCTGGTTTAACTACTTCTCAGACAGAGTTCAGTGTGTCAAATCGGAGGGCCTGTTGTCCGGACCTCTGGCAGTATCTATGGGGGTGCCACAGGGTTCAAATCTCGGGCCGACTCCTTTCTCTGTWTACATCAATGATGTCGCTCTTGCTGCTGGTGATTCTCTGATCCACCTCTACGCAGACGACACAATTTTGTATACTTCTGGCCCTTCTTTGGACACTGTGTTAACTAACCTCCAGACGAGCCTCAAAGCCATACAACTCTCCTTCCGTGGCCTCCAACTGCTCTTAAATACAAGTAAAACTAAATGCATGCTCTTCAACCGATCACTGCCCATACCTGCCTGCCTGTCCAGCATCACTACTATGAACGGTTCTGACTCTGAATATGTGGACAACTACAAGTACCTAGGTGTCTGGTTAGACTGTAAACCTCCTCCCAGACTCACATTAAGCATCTCCAATCCAAAATTAAATCTAGAATCGGCTTCCTATTTCACAACAAAGCATCCTTCTCTCATGCTGCCAAACATACCCTCGTAAAACTGATTATCCTACCGATCCTTGACTTCGGCGATGTCATTTACAAAATAGCCTCCAACACTCTACTCAGCAAATTGGATCATCACAGGTCTATCACAGTGCCATCAGTTTTGTCACCAAAGCTCCATATACTACCCACCACTGCGACCTGTATGCTCTCGTTGGCTGGCCCTCGCTTCATATTCGTTGCCAAACCCACTGGCTCCAGGTCATCTATAAGTCTTTGCTAGGTATAGCCCCGCCTTATCTCAGCTCACTGGTCACCATAGCAGCACCCACCCGCAGCACGCGCTCCAGCAGGTATATCTCACTGGTCACCCCCTAAGACAATTCCTCCATTGGCTGCCTTTCCWTCCAGTTCTCTGCTGCCAATGACTGGAACGAACTACAAAAATCACTGAAGCTGGAGACTCATATCTCCCTCACTAACTTTAAGCACCAGCTGTCAGAGCTGCTCACARATCACTGCACATGTACATAGCCCATCTGTAACTAGCCCATCCAACTACCTCATCCCCCATACTGTTATTTATTTTATTTATTTTGCTACTTTGCACCCCAGTATCTCTACTTCCACAGTCAGCTTCTGCACATCTATCACGCCAGTGTTTAATGGCTATATTGTAATTATTTCACCACTATGGCCTATTTATTGCCTTACCTCCCTTATCCTACCTCATTTGCACACACTGTATATAGACTTACTATTGTATTACTGACTACATGTTTGTTTATTCCATGTGTAACTCTGTGTTGTTGTTTGTGTCGCACTGCTTTGCTTTATCTTGGCCAGGTCACAGTTGTAAATTAGAACTTGTTCTCAACTAGCCTACCTGGTTAAATAAAGGTGAAATAAAATAAAAWAWAAAATAATGAGAATGTTGTTGGTGTTCCGGTCATCTACTTGCAAATGTATTTCTGTATATAAAAAAAACTAAAACATGTATGTTAATTGAATACATTTCAAAATGCAATAATTTTGTAGATTATTTTGATACATTGATCTTTATGGTATTTTGAAATGTTTGCCTATCCCTGGGCATAAGAGGGGAGGGGAAGAAAGGAGAAAGTAGAGACCTGTATGAGTTGATGTTATTGGTGTAATGAGTGAGAGAGTCAGCTATAACCCCTGCTATGAGAGGTGAGCAGAGTACAAGCATACAAGCAGGAGGCTCAAGGCATTTCTCTACTTTGCAGTAGACCTATGTTATTGTTTAGGGTGTGGTCAACATGAGCTCATAGGATTTTCATACAGACAGTGGAATCCATGCAGTATTAATGCAATGCTAYGGCAATCGCTATAATCCTATCACTTGAAACATCCTAGTTTTCTGTGATATTGATGTCAGTAAGTTTAGGTTTATATGTACTCTAGTTTATTCAGGTGTGCTGTGGTAGTGGAATGCAAAGCAAAGGTGTTTTTCGTTAGACAGTGTGACCCGGAGAGAACTTCACAAGCCTCACTGCCAAAATCAAGATATCAAACTCCTGACAGGAAGATTATGGAGGAAAAAGAAAAAAGACAGCGGAATTGAGATGTCAGAGCTGCAAGGTGTTTCAGTACGTATATTACAGGGTATTTACCAACGCGCAGATGTCTCTGTTACTCAGGTGTTGACAGTCAACTTCTGCTGGGCTGTGGTGGAAACAGCAGTGTGTGTGTGTGCGTAGAATAGTATTGATGGCAGCCTGGGGGGGGGTGGGTCTAGAGGAATGTGTGTGTGAGGCAGAAACAGTTGTTCGCTCTGAGCAGCTAATAACTACCTGTGGTCTGTACAGGTGATTTACTGATGTACAGCCTTTCTCCTCACTGCAGTATGTGTGTCGGGACACGCAGGGTGCAGCGAATGCCTTAAACACACAGGGGGATGTCCGGACACACACATGCACACCTCTGTAATGTCTCCATTAACAGAGGGTTTGGAAGGGTTTCAAACGTCTAAGCCAGATCTGTCAGACTTATACCACTCTGATTCAGATAGCTACTTTTCCTAACTCATATTACCTCAACTTCAGCCAGAAAAGGGTATTTGCTCCTAAAAAAATAACATCCTGACTTTCTTCTTTACTGGAATTCAAGGTCAAGGTGATTTGTCAATGAATATTACCTTATTTCTTTACTTTATTTAGTAATAACAGGAGATCTTGATCTTAACATAAATCGCAGATGTTTCATAGTATGTATCAGGGAAAATTAAGGTTATGTATTGACAAATATATATTTGTTTGTGAGCAATTACTTACATCTTGACTGGGAAGCCTCCTTTCTTTCTTTCTCTCTCTCTCTTTCTACCTGTCTCTCTTGTTAACTCTCGCTACTGCAATCTCTCTTAAATACTGTTTGTGTCACTTTGCAATGGGGTTCAATGAAGAGCTGTTGAAAGTCCAGAAGCTCTCTCTCCTCTCTCTCTCTGTTGTATGTGTTTGAGCTGACTGCCTGCCCCCTTCCTCTCTCTGTGGAGTCAGTGGTGATGGGATATCGGGTGTCGTGGAGCAGAGTGCATCCAAGCGTATCCTGTTTCCCTCAGGTTCTGATCACGGCCATGTTCCGCTGATCAGGGGTCAGAGGGCATGGTGGATGGTGGGTAGGGCTCAGATGTCTTTGGTATCAAAGCTGTGTCTGAATGCTTGGGGGACCAGCCATCACACCATCATAATCATTAACCCATGGAACCCATAGGACAAACTATAGACCTTGTTAGATACTACATGAATGCAAACAGATTGGTAAGTATATAATAATTATTATTATGCTGGTATTTGCTGACTGCTTCATTGGTAATGGTTTGTGTTTTTGTATATTAGTGTGTGTATTTGTACATGTGTGTCTGCTCTTATTCAGTTCTGATCACATGCCTGATCACATGCCTGATCGCTCCATTATCTCAATTTACACAGCCTGTGTTCAGCATGGGGATTGTTGAGAGAGACGAGGTGATTGTATATATTATGGATCCTGATTAGCTGCTACCAAGGCAGAAGAAACTCTTCCTGGGGTCCAACAAAATTAAAGTAGCTATGTACAGTTAAAAACATAACATTAAACTTCATAACAGATTTCACAACACATTAACTGTGTGCCCTTAGGCCACTACTCTACTACCACATGCTGTATCTACAACACAAAATCCATGTGTATGTGTGTGTATCGTGCCCATGTTATCATGTGTGTGTATGCATGTGTCTGTGCCTGTATGTGTGTCTCTTCACAGTCCCTGCTGTTTCATAAGGTGCATTTTTATTTGTTTTTGAATCAGATTTGACTGCTTTCATGATTTCATTAATGTGGAACAGAGTTCCATGTGTTGTACACTGTGCGCCTCCCAAAGTCTGTTGGTGAACTTGGTGACTGTGAAGAGACCTCTGGTGGCATGTCTTGTAGGGTATACATGGTTGTATGACGTGTGTGTGTGTGTGTGTGTGTGTGTGTGTGTGGTGTGTGTGTGTTGGTGTGTGTGGTGTTGTGTGTGTGTGTGTGTGTGTGTTGTGTGTGTTGTGTGTGTGTGTGTGGTGGTGTGGTGTGGTGTGTGTGTGTGTGTGTGTGTGGACATTTATGGTATGTATAAATTACATGAGTATGTTTCAATGCATGAAATTATGCGGGAAGTTTCCTTCATAAACATCTGTCATCTGTTCCTTCATAAACATCTGTCATCTGTTTCTTTTTCTTTATCTTTACTATTTTCTACATTGTAGAATAATAGTGAAGACATCAAAACTATGAAATAACACACAAGGAATCATGTAGTAACAGAAAAAGTGTTAAACAAATCAAAATATACTTGATATTTGATATTCTTCAAAGTATCCATTCTTTGCCTTGATGACAGCTTTGCACACTCTTGGCATTCTCTCAACCAGCTTCATGAGGATTGGTTTTCCATCCGTCTTGAAGGAGTTACCACATGTGCTGAGCACTAGGTTGCTTTTCCTTCACTCTGCGGTCCAACTCATCCCAAACCGTCTCAATTGGGTTGAGGTCGGGTGATTGTGGAGACCAGGTCATCTGATGCAGCACCATCACTCTCTTTCTTGGTAAAATAGCCCTTRCACAGCCTGGAGTTGTGTTGGGTCATTGTCCTGTTGAAAAACAAATGATAGTCCCACTAAGCGCAAACCAGATGGGATGGTGTATCGCTGCAGAATTCTGTGGTAGCCATGCTGTTTAAGGGTGCCTTAAATTCTAAATAAATCACAGATAGTGTCACCAGCAAAGTACCCCCACACTATCACACCTCCTCCTCCATGCTTCACGGTGGGAACTACACATGCAGAAATCATCTGTTCACCTACTCTGCGTCTCAGAAAGACAAGGCGGTTGGAACCAAAAATTGCAAATTTGGACTCATCAGACAAAAGGACACAKTTCCACCGGTCTAATGTCCATTGCTCGATTTCTTGGCCCAAGCAAGTCTCTTCTTTTTATTGGTGTCCTTTAGTAGTGGTTTCTTTGCAGCAATTCGACCATGAAGGCCTAATTCACGCAGTCTCCTCTGAACAGTTGATGTTGAGATGTGTCTGTTACTGTATTTGGGCTACAATCTGAGGTGCAGTTAACTCTAATGAACGTATATTCTGCAGCAGAGGTAACTCTGGGTCTTCCATTCCTGTGGCGGTCCTCATGAGAGCTAGTTTCATCATAGGGCTTGATGGTTTTTGCCACTGCACTTGAATACATTTTCAAAGTTCTTGAAATGTTCCGTATTGACTGACCGTCATATCTTAAAGTAATGATGGACTGTCGTTTCCCTTTGCTTATTTGAGCTGTTCCTGCCATAATATGGACTTGGTCTTTTACAAAATAGGGCTGTCTTCTGTATACCACCCCTAGCTTGTCACAACACAACTGGCTCAAAAGCATTAAGAAGGAAAGAAATTCCACAAATGAACTTTTAACAAGGCACACCTGTTAATTGAAATGCATTCCAGGTGACTACATCATGAAGCTGGTTGAGAGAATGCCAATAATGTGCAAAGCTGCCATCAAGGCAAAAKATGTTACTTTGAAGGATCTCAAATCTCAAATATATTTTGTTTTACACTGTTTGGTTAGTACATGATTCCATATGTGTTATTTCATAGTTTTGATTTCTTCACTATTATTCTGCAATGTAGAAAATAGTAAAAATAAAGAAAAAGCCTAGAATAAGTAGGTGTATCTAAACTTTTGACTGGTACTGTACATTAACCATTACACTGTATATAAGCTACACACATTAACCATTTCTCCTGCTGTCTCACAGTGACTGGAAGTCATTAAATCTGTGTCAAACTAAAAAAGTAGGGGGGAATTTCTGTTTCCACATAGCCTGGATATGGTAATCTCAGTCACACAGAAAGGCATGTGTGACTGAGACAGGATTTGACAGCAGCAAAGGGCAGCGGAGCTGGAGCAGAGCGAGGTGTGGAGCATGCCCAATTTGACTGGAGCGCTGAGCGAGTCTCCCAAAGGCTGGAGCGTCTGCCTTCTTGCTTGCTTAAACTTTGCTCCAATACCACTCCAGTAGCGCTCCAGTAGCATGCATGTGTAGGTTACTTGTGTGCTGCTAAAGCCCCTTGCTTCAGCTACTGTCATGGAGTTTGTTAAATATTGTCATAAAAAAACTGATATAACACACAGGTGCAAAATCAAGGTGACTCACAAAGATGAKGAGGACCAAGAGCAAGAGAGGGAGTGTGGTGATGTGGTGTCCACAACTAAAGAATCATTGTGGAATCTGACTGAAGCCACAGACTCTGGCCAAACTTGTGTTTCTAAAAGTTAATTGAAAGGCACCGAGCCTAATAAGGCATTTTTCGTAAAATGTGTATTTCATTCACATTTCAAGTCACAGCCTACATGCACATTTTATAGACTGTAATGATTTAATACCACAAAATGTTAGCACTTAATGTTCCTGTCAGCCTTGTGTGTTGCACTTGCAAATACTTGACAATGTGTTTCTTTGTAGGYTATAGCCTTGAAATAATTGAATAATATGCTTTAATATAGCCTAATTACAGTAATAAGGCTCCCTGTCAGGCTCCTGAACTATTTAATGTTTATATGCTGTTTAATATGACATGAAGCCTATTTGAAATGATGAGTGCTTCTTACAGTCACAGTCATGTTGTTTATTAAAATACTTTTCATTTAAATCATATGGTTTGCTTTCAATACTTCAAAACCAAATGATAGGTCCAGGTAGTAACAAAAAAAAGATGGTTGTGTTTAAATTGTGATTTTAATGAATGGAGCGAATTTGGAGTGCCAGTTTTGTGTAAGTAATGGTACTACCATTGCAACCAAATAATTTTACATTGAATACCAAATACTATTTATAACCTCTGCACAAACTAAGACCAGCATGGTGAATAGATTGGGTAAGGGTTGGTGATAATCCAATAACTAAGGCTTGTTTGTCATAGTGTATGGTTATTACATGTATTTTGAAGGGAAATCACTGTTTATGCCATTTGTATCATAATGTCAGAGCAAATATTGTTTTAACTCTTACAGCGGTGTTCTTTAAAAGGAGCCAAAGTCATCTTCGATCGTAGTTAGTGGAATAGTCATGACCCTTTCTGTCAGAGCTACCTGCCCTGTCTGTTTTCTATGTCTCCAATATAGAAACTTTGTCCCTCCACAAAGAAAAACAAAGACGGATGGATATCGAGTATCACCTCTGAGAAACCAAAATTCAAAAGGATTGTTTTGATTCTAGAATCTATAGAATGTATGGACTGTTTGGTTGTGGTCTCATGACATAGGAAGCTGCAGTATAGAGCTTAGAGCTGTTCCTGTTTGACCTCATCCTATCTGTACCATCATCAAGCCAAGGCCGCTTGCAGTGAGCATACAGAATTACTGGAGATTTAAKTTTRTGTAGGTTTATTTTAWCCACCACATCCTCATTCTTATGATCATGTCAGCTGTGCAGGTCTCCAGTAGTCTATTTTTGACAGAATGGGGATGTGAGTGAGGGGTATCTGTGAGGGAGAAAGGGGAGGATAAGCGGTATCTGTGGGGGAGAAAGGGGGAGGATAAGGGGTATCTGTGGGGGAGAAAAAGGGGTATCTGTGGGGGAGAAAGGGGGAGGATAAGGGGTATCTGTAGGAGAGAAGGGGGTGTATGCATTACCAGGTGGTCTGTTACATCACTAAGGTCTACTGACTGTTAACGTTCCACAGATGGGCTCCTCTCCTTCTCAACCAGAACATGTGTTATTCTAGAGCTGCTTTTGTTCCACACAGAAACCCAACTCTCCTCTCCTCTCAGGTTGTTTTTACATGGTGGTCATGTTTTCTCTTCTGCTATCCACAAGCAGAGAGGTCTGTTAGGGTTTCTGGTCCTGGTCTGTGATTGGTGCATCTTTGGTGTCCTGGGCAGGTCATGAAAGGGTTTACCCAGCAAACCGGGAACATTCYCAGGACATTAGCTAACATGCCCATTCATTTCTAATTAGGGTTTGAGCTAACATTAKGATGATAACATCCCACATACTGTACATTGAAAAACTATTTTTAACCTCTAAATATTTTTGAAATATCATTGAAATATTCTCTTCTAAAATGCTGTTCACAACATCTGTAAAAACTACCACAGARAATTCCTCTAATGTTCTCATTAGGTGGTCAGGGAATGTAATTACACAATACTACTGTAATGTTCTTAGAACATACTGCCGCAACAAAATGTGGGAGCAATAGAAGGGGTTCTAAGGAAACATTACAAGAACATTCTGCTGATGTTGACTGTTATGTTATTCAAAACACCCGTACACCTTTTCCTGCAGTCAAATGACCTAGTGGCCTCATGGGTGGAATGTTATCAATATTTTTCATTATTTCATCATTAATAAAAAAAATGTTTAGATCTGCCAAAAATCCGGTGTTTCTATGTCAAACGGTTTTGTAATATTTAAGTTTTGTGTGATAAGTGTAATATTGGGATGCAAAGTCAAAATATAATACATTTCAACTCTATATCTGACAAGGTACAGGTGTCTTCTTCTTTTTAAGCCCATTAACATGTGTGTGAGGTGTATACTTTTGTTTCAAAGTAGATTTGTTTAACACTACCAAGAAACACTCTGTATGACCCTGATTTAGCCCACTGCAGTAAAAGGTTAACAACAAGCAGGWAATATTCCTACAATGGTCTCATAACTTTATAGTTTAGCAATTATGTCTGGATTCAATAAAATTGGTTCTGAGGAAAAAAATGACAGGAACGATCTAATAACGTTCCCGGAGACGTCATCCAAAAGATTCAAAACAATATGCAGTGTACATTCCTGCAAGACTCTCATATAGTTATACTGTGATGTTATGACATGATTGTTCCAATAACGCTCCCTGAACATACTTTAGCAATAAAATGTTGAAACAATAGAAGTTGTTCTGAGAAAACATTCCTGGAATTTTCAGCTAAAGTTGATAAAGATATTACTACTAGCACCTATAACAACAAACAAGAAACATTCCTGCAAGACACTTACAAAGTTGTTCTGTCATATTATGACATGCTGTTCCAATAATGTCCTAAAAACATGCTTCAACGATAATGGAAGTAGTTCTGAAAACATTGCTGCAATGTTCTGCTAATATTGATGTGTAGTGTAACATTAATATTATGTAGTGTAACACACAAATTGAAGTTGCCAAACTTTGAACAAACAATGACATTTCAATCTTCTTACATCATGATATTTTATAAAGTTATTGCACACAAAATCGTATAACTTTTTTAAACAAAGGAAATTAAGTAGTTTTGAACCGGCACTCTCACAGCTCAGTAGGCTAAAAATAATCCTGTGTCCAGTGGATTTACCTCTTCATTGAAATCCTAAAATGATGGTTCAAATGGCTATATTTCTCAGTACATATGCACATCATATGTAAACCTCACCACAATTTCTTAAATCAAGTTTGTAGGGAAAATAAAAGTCAAAACATCCCAACTTTACAGTATATAAAGAGGATTGGTAGGGTAAGAGGTTACTTATTTTTCTAGATTTAGTTATCCTCTCTCTGCAAAGAAATAGGCCACAACCTGGGAGTCAGAGTAAAGATGGGAACAGCTTTTTTAATTTTGTTAGTCCCATCCCCGTGGTGCAGTAGATTCATTCCAAGGATAACACTCCAAAGCTCCCAGATTGTTCCCCGCTCGTGACTATAAACAAAACAGCATAAAATTATGTTTGTAAAATCAATGTCTAATAAACTGTCATGCAGTGGCGATTTTAGCAAGTACATCTTGGAGGGGCAAACAAATAGAAAGTTGGATGCATGCCTGCAAAGCCACTACACAACGCAACACTAAACAATACATGAATTGCACTGTAACGGTGACAAACGGTGCCAACAAACTGTTAGAGCCTACATAAAGCTGTTCTAACAGCAGTCCCAACATCTTACCACTTGCTTAAATGTGGTTTCTAATGACAATTGAGATGTACAAACTATGGCATAAGGGGACGACAAGCAGATAAGAGGCAATTCGTAATTTTGATTATGACATTAATGATCGAGCTAGGATGGACGTGGTCAATATAACTATTTGTTTAGCACTTTTGAAATTTTGAGTGACAGAATTCAGAACATGGGCCATTCTTACAGTGTTCTCCCTGTACATCAAGTCAGAACCGTAKGATAAATAAAGGGGGCATATAAGCGGACAATGAAAGCTCTTACAATATTCGATGATTGCATTTCTCTATAACAGGTTATAGGCTACATGTGCACCACCAAGTCAGAACAGTAGGCGTAATTAAGAGGGGTAAATATCTCTTCATTATCTCAATCTCTTCATTCTAAGACTCAATCATGGACACACTTACTGACAATTATGGCTGCTCTGCATGATGTATTGTTGTCTCTACCTTCTTGCACTTTGTGCTGTTGTCTGTGCCCAATAATATTTGTACCATGTTTTGTGCTGCTACCATGTTGTTTTGCTACCATGTTGATGTTATGTTGGGTTGCTACCATGATGTGTTGTCATGTGTTGCTGCATTGCTATGTTGTTGTCTTATTGCTCTCTTTGAGTAGTGTTGTGTTGTCTCTCTTGTCGTGATATGTGTTTTGTCCTATATTTACATGTTGTATATTTTTATTTTATTTTATTTTTAATCCAAGCCCCCGTCCCCGCAGGAGGTCTTTTGCCTTTTGGTAGGCCGTCATTGTAAATAAGAATGTGTTCTTAACTGACTTGCCTAGTTAAATAAATAAAATAAATAGACCAAATTATTAGGGTGAGGCACATGGGCTACTAACATCTTACTACACAACATACACTTAGTATTACTTTCTTAGCTACAGTAGACATACATCCCTGGCATATTACATCATTTATGCAGCAGCATACAATACATTTTTGGACTCACCTTGTTGTGCTGTGCTCACTTGAACAGGAATGTGGTGCGGCAGTCCTTCGTGGGCAAATTTTGTCATTMAAGTCTGGCATTCTCTGGATTTATGGTGACTTCAAAACAACTGGGGAAAAAACATGGTCGGATCATGATGACGTCATTGATCTTCAGGACGTAGCTCTAGAAAGAGGCCAGATTTACAATTCAGAGTTGTATGACCAATCAAAACGTATTTTCCCAGTCGGAACTTGTTTATTCCCAACTTCCAAATTGTCTTGAACTCACTGAAGTCAAGTTTTCACAGTTCCGAGTTAACAGTTGTTTTGAGCGTGCCACAAAACATGCTTCATTGAGAACATGGTCAATGTTGAATGTTTATCCTTTTAAACTTGGAAAAGAGACCCTTAATCCCAGATTTGKGACCACACAGCCACTGCCACTGATTCCTTCCAAACCACTCATTGTTGAATTTGAGATTTCAACTTGTTGTGTAATGTTTATGTCCAATGGTCGAGGAGCACCGATAYGTTTTATCTATAATTTCTCTTCATTATTTATCTTCATTTGACAAGGATTAAAAGGATTTGCCAGTGGATTGTTGACTTGATTCATGATGATGACCGCTAACTAAGATTTTGAAAGTATGATGTTGWCATCAGTCCAATCAAAGCTACTGTACATATAACGTGATTTAAATATGATACCTCTCCTGGCTTGGACCAACAGGCTATGTGATGATCATGTGTTGAGCCAGACCTTGAAGTAGAATGAAAAATGTGTCGCTAATCACTTCAATGTTTCTGGAAAGAGATCAGTATTTTATAAGTGGAATTGGTACTCAAGTTGTAGAACATTAGAGGTGACAGTTCTGTGGGTCATGACCTCCAGCCCTCCAGACAGATCAGAACAAGCCCACAATGATCGTTTTGTAAACAATGTGTTCCGTTCTGCATGCTGAAACACATTGTTCTGTTCTGAAGTGATGTGGACAGAACTACTCCAAACAGAGCAAAGCGGAGGCAGTCTGAACAGAGGATAATTGGGTGAAATTTGATTGCATGGCAGACTGTGAGATAATGTTACGTAAGGTTGGGACTATAACTGAACAACACATAATCAGTAATACCACTGCCAGCAGAGAAGTTTTAAGACTTGAGGAAATATATAAACTGCACCATGTTCGCATGCTTGAGGGTTTAGACCTGCAGATCTGCTATACACGGCTGACAAACACACATGTAGTGTCACACACACACACACACACACACACACACACACACACACACACACACACGCACATTGATGAGCAGGATTTTGTTCCAATGGTCTGTAGATTGTCAGCTCCCTAGCTAATGAAGTCAATCTGTAAGATATGTCAGATCCTAACAATTGGACAATACGTGGTGTAATTGACCTTAATAGCCATACCCCAGCGTTGATTGTTTGAAAGGAAAGCATTAGAGATGTTACATTGACTGTGTGTCTTTAGAGAATAGTCTATTCAAACGTCCTAGTGATGGATGTCTTTCATCATAAGTGAAGCTTGCCTATTGTGTCCAGCTCATCATAACCATGACATAATTTAGCAGAGAGCACTGTTTTCAGCCTACAGTATTATAAGAGCACAGGAAGAGACCCATGTGCAGACAYGGGAGGCAGATGGTTCGAGTCTTTGATATTTATTAGTATCCAAG
This sequence comes from Salvelinus sp. IW2-2015, assembly GCF_002910315.2. Lineage (NCBI taxonomy): Eukaryota > Metazoa > Chordata > Actinopteri > Salmoniformes > Salmonidae > Salvelinus > Salvelinus sp. IW2-2015. The sequence goes on from NC_036866.1 coordinate 27,071,724, forward strand.
GGGCAGGCCAGAGAATGGTTGTGGACAGGCAAAAGATCATAAGGTCAGAGTCCAGAAGGTACAGAGTGGCAGGCAGGCTCCAGGTCAGGGCAGGCAGTATGGTCATGCAGGCGGGTTCAGAGTCAAAGCAGGCAAGRGTCAAAACCGGGAGGACTAGCAAAAAACAGAGAAGAGGAAAAAGCAGGAGCACGGAGTAATACGCTGGTTGACTTGACAAAACAAGACGATCTGACACATACAGACAGAAAACACAGGTATAAATACCCAGGGGATAATGGGGAAGACGGTTGACACCTGGAGGGGGTGGAGACAAGCACAAGGACAGGTGAAACAGATCAGGGTGTGACAATCACTGTGCCACAAACTCATCGGCCAGTAGTGTGTTAATGAAGCCAATGACTGATGATTGGGGTTATCCTAGTTTTTAAATAATTTTCGCTGTGCCACCGCTTATTTCCATGTGACAAGCCTCTGTGATTGTTTTAATTACTGTAAGCTTTAATTGATTTCTGTGTTAATAAACGAATTAACATCCTTAATCTTTATCTAACATATGGTAACTATCTACTGTCCTCAGTGTCTAAAAGTTTGTCCATTTCTTTTGAGGAATATTATTGAAAGACTTATTTAATATCTTTGTTTTATTTCTTTATTTTCTCTATGCTTCTCTCTCTTTCTCTCCTCTCTCCTATTTCTCTCTTCTCTTCTGTATCTCTTCTCTCTCTTCTCTCTCTATTTCTCTTCTCTCTGTAATCTCTCTCCTCTATGTATTCTCTCTCTCTATATTTCTCTACTCTCTCTCTATTTCTCTTTCTCTCTCTATTTCTCTCTCTCTATTTCTCTCTTCTCTCATGTATCTTCTCTTTCTCTCTTCTCTCTAATTTCTCTCTCTCTGTATCTCTCTCCTCTGTATTCTCTCTTCTTATGTATCACTGTCTCTATATTTCTCTCTCTCTCTCTATTTCTCTTCTTCTGTTATCAATTCAATTAATGTGCTTTACTGCATGACGTAACAATGTACATATTTCCAAAGCTATTTTGGATATTTACAATATGAAAAAAAAGAGAATCAAAATTGTCAACGGGACAACAGTAACAACAATATCCAAGKTCAAAATAACCATACATTGAACAATAACAGTAAGCATACAGTAGAGGACATGTGCAGGTTGATTGGTCTGTCAGACACTGTCCCTCAACTTATGGCAGGCAGCAATGTAGTGCGCTGCCCACCCACAGCTCTCTGCGTCCTCCCTCAACAGGACGGGTATCTTACTCTCATCAGAGAGATCTTTGAAACCTTTAATAAGGGTTTCAAAAAAATTMTCTTTTTGTCCTGAATACAAAATCGTTTTGAAAATATATGGCAAGACTTGATATTGGCTTTCTAGCAATAATCAACAAACAATTTGACAGAGATTGAAGAACTTTAWCAAGAATAATGGCCAAATATTGTACAATCAAGGTGTGCAAATCTCTTAGACTTACCCAAAAAGGCTCACAGCTGTAATCACTGCCAAATGTGTTTCTTGCATTGTCTCGACGGGGTGAAAACTTATCTAATCAAGATATATTAGTGTGTTAATGTGTTATTCTTCATTATTCTTTTATAAATCTTAGCATTTTTCTGCCACTTTGATATTGCATAGTATTTTGTGTAGATCGCTGAACAAAAATGACAATTTAATCCATGTAAATCCCACTTTGTAAAACAACATAATATGGAAAGAGTTCAGGCGTGTGGATACTTTCTGAAGGCACTGTAGATCACTGATTTACAKATAMATCTAYCAGACAACTTGCATTTAACTGAACACTCAGCATCACATATAAACAAGACTTAACTAAGTATAGCTTATGAGGAGATGAAACCGATATTAGAGGGGAAATGTACTAATAAAATAATCTCTTGAGATTGTTAAATGTAATGATGGGCATTTTATGGCAGCCTCTGTAATGGCAGAGAGTACATTCAGCAATGAGCACTGGATCAGATTTCACTGCTGTGGATTACAGATGTCCTCCTTACTCTCTTAATATATGCTACATTTATGCTAATGACTAATTTCTGTGTGTGTGTGTGTGTTGTTGTGTGGTGTGTGTGTGTGTGTTGTGTGTGTGTGTGTGTGTGTGTGTGTGTGTGTGTGTGTGTTGTGTGTGTGTGTGTGTGTGTGTGTGTGTGTGTGTGTGTGTGTGTGTGTGTGTGTTGTTGTGTGTGTGGTGTGTGTGTGTGTGCTTGTGGTGTGTGTGTGTGTGGTGTGTGTTGAGGCAAGTGCGTCGTGCGTTGTGTGTGTGTTGAGCAGTGCGAGTGCGGGTGCTGCGGGATGAACGGGTGCAGTTGTGTGTGTGTGGGCGATAGATCAGAGTGATGGGAGTCATTATGTAAATGAGAAGGTTAAGTAGGGTTGAATGTGTCTCTGTGTGTCATTGAGCCCATAATATCAGGTAATGCAACCAGGGTAATGTAATGCCGTCAATAAGTCTCCATTCCCCTACTGATGAACCATTAACCACCTGTCTCTATTGCACACCTCTCTCTCTCTCTCTATTTCTCTCTATTTCTCTCTCTCACTCTATTTCTCTCTCTCTCTCTCCCTCCCTCTCTATTTCCCTCTCTCTATTTCTCTCTCTCTATTTCTCTCTCTCTCCACTTCTCTCTCTATTTCTCTCTGTCTCTTTCTCTCTCTCTTTCTATCTATTTCTCTCTCTCTCTCTACATCTCTTTTTCTCTCTCTCTACCTCTCTATTTCTCTCTCTCTCTCTATTTCTCTTAATTGTATTAAAATGTGTATCTTATCAATCCCACATTGTGACCAGATTTCTTGTTCACCGAGGCCTCCCAATCCTCTTTCTATTCTGGTTAGAGACAATTTGCTCTGTTCTGTGGAGGGAGTAGTACACAGCGTTGTACAAGATCTTCAGTTTCTTGGCAATTTCTCGCATGGAATAGCCTTCATTTCTCAGAACAAGAATRGACTGACGTGTTTCAGAAGAAAGGTCATTGTTTCTGGCCATTTTAAGCTTGTAATCGAACCCACAATTGCTGACACTCAAGATACTCAACTAGTCTAAAGAAGGCCAGTTTTATTGCTTCTTTAATCAGGGCAACAGTTTTCAGCTGTGCTAACATAATTAYAAAAGGGTTTTCTAATGATCAATTAGCCTTTTAAAATGTTAAACTTGGATTAGCTAACACAATGTGCCATTGGAACACAGGAGTGATGGTTGCTGATAATGGGCCTCTGTACACCTATGTAGATATTCCATAAACAATCTGCCGTTTCCAACTACAATAGTCATTTACAACATGAACAATGTCTACACTGTATTTCTGATCAATTTGATGTTATTTTAATGGACTTTATTGTTTTTTTCTTTCAAAAACAAGTACATTTCTATGTGACCCCAATCTTTTGAACGATAGTGTATATTTATTTGTTTATTTTTTATTTAACCTTTATTTAATTAGGCAAGTCAGTTAAGAACAAATTCTTATTTACAATGAYGGCCTACAAAATATATATACAGTACCACTCCAAAGTTTGGACACACCTACTCATTCAAAGGTTTATCTTTATTTTTACTATTTTCTACATTGTAGAATAATAGTGAAGACATCAAAACTATGAAATAACATATATGGAATCATGTAGTAACCAAAAAAGTGTTAACTTTTCTGCGCACGGATCCCTTTTACGGGATCATTTYCCTAGACAACYGCTAGAATTGCAGGGCGCCAAATGCCAAAATATTACTACAAATATTTATAATCATGCAATCACAAGTGAAATATACCAAAACACAGTTTAGCTTATTGTTAATCCACCTATCGTGTCAGATTTTGAAAATATACTTTACAGTGAAAGAAATCCAAGCTTTTGTGAGTGTAGCAATCAATGCTACAACAGCTAGCCCCAAATTAGCATGGTCACGAAAGTCAGAAAAGCAATAAAATTAATCGCTTACCTTAGATAATCTTTGGATGTTTGCACTCACGAGACTCCCAGTTACACAATAAATGTTATTTTTGTTCGATAAATATTACTTTTATGAAAAAAAAAACGCTATTTGGGTTGCGCGTTATGTTGAGAAAACTACAGCCTCGTTCCGGTCCTGAAAGGAAGAAGAAAATTCCCAAATGTATCAGATTAAAAAATATTACAAAAAATATTTAGAATCATGCAATCACAAGTGAAATATACCAAAACACAGTTTAGCTTGTTGTTAATCCACCTATCGTGTCAGATTTTGAAAATATACTTTACAGCGAAAGGAATCCAAGCTTTTGTGAGTGTAGCAATCAMTGCTAGAACAGTTAGCCTTATATTAGCTTGGTTAGCTTGGTCACGAAAGTCAGAAAAGCAATAAAATGAATCACTTACCTAAGATAATCTTCGGATGTTTGCACTCACGAGACTCCCAGTTACACAACAAATGTTCTTTTTGTTCAATAAATATTACTTTTATCACAAAAATACGCCATTTGGGTTGCGCGTTATGTTCAGAAAACCAAAGCCTTGTTCCGTTAGACAAATTCCAAAAAGTATCCGTAATGGTCGTAGAAACATGTCAAATGTTTATTATAATCAATCCTCAGKTTGTTTTTAACAAACATAATCGATAATATTTCAACCGGACCATAACCTATTTATTAAGAGACAAAAGGAAAATGGAGAGATCCTCTCGCACGCGCAGGAACTATTCGGAGGACACATGACTACTTTTGAAAAATCTCGTTCATTAAAAAAAATAAAAGCCTGAAACTATGTCTAAAGCCTGGTCACAGCCTGAGGAAGCCATTAGAAAAGGAATCTGGTTGATACCCCTTTAAATGGAAGAAAGACTGGCCAGGAAACACAGATTTAAAAAAAATATATCACTTCCGGGTTATATTTTCTTAGGTTTTCACCTGTAGAATCAGTTTTGTTATACTCACAGACAATATTTTGACAATTTTGGAAACTTTGGAGTGTTTTCTATCCTAATCTGTAAATTATATGCATATTCTATGATCTGGGCAAGAGAAAATGTCYGTTTACCTTGGGAACTTTATTTTWAAAWATTCTGACCCCTAGCRCTAAGAGGGTAAACAAATCTAAATATATTTTGTATTTGAGATTATTCAAAGTAGCCACCCTTTGCTTTGATGACAGCTTGGCACACGCTTGACTTGTGCCTCACAGCACATTTCTGCAGTTGCACTTTTCCAACTTCATCCTGCGGCCATTGCCTGCACAGACCGGTTGGTTGTTTAGCATCAAAACTGACGCGTGCGCAACTCAACAGACGGGGTTAGCTTAGATTGTCGACAAAATGTAAATTATATTTAGTCTCCAATCTTTATTGAAAACATAAATACATTTGCACAATGAGCACTTGTTGTCTCTCAAATACATCCTTACAGTTGTTGGTTAGCTAGCAAGCGAAAATATTTGTCACATTAGGATTGACATGAAATCAGTCAAAACACCTCACAACAAGACATGGTTTAAAAAACAAGATGAAACTTGCTGAAAAGAGTTTCTTGTCATTGTTGGTAGCTATCTGACCATCCAGAATCATAACTCACAAAAGTTATCAGTTAACTCATCTATTGTGGGAGGATTTACAACCAATCATTAGGGTGTTTATTTTTGACCCACACGAACATGACCGAAGACATGACTGAAACAGCAATCAACTTTGMCGCGATTCATGTATACAGTGGAGTAATACAATGAATTGGATATTTGAGGCTCTCTCTCAATGATTGATAGTATAATGTACACACGTGATTTAAGTTTGTAGGTATGATATGGGGGCTGGAGACATGTTTATTTTGACATTATGAAGAAAAACTTTTATAAACAATGGCAACACTGAAAATCCCATTAGTGTCTGACTTTCGGCTGTTGCAAATGCACCTCCCCCGAATTCACTCGTTGACTTTCATGTACAGTCAGTTTCTTTCGCCTTACCCCTCAAACGCTCCTAACGTTGATTTAACCAGTGTGTGCCCAGTGGGACAGTAGTTAAAACCATAGAGAGTGGGGTGCTCTGGGTAGGGTGGAATGAGTGTGACAGAGTTGTGTGGGAGTGGGACGATTGATGGCCAGAGATGAGTACAGCCTATCGCTCAGGATGCAGGGGGTGTGTGTGTGCATGTGTCCATTTGTGAACCTCCTTCACCTCCTGGGTGAAGAGAATAATGAAAGAGCCCAATAAAGTTGTTTCTGTTCCACACACAACACACACATCCACACAAACACACCACAACACACACCACACACACACACACCACACACACACACACACACACACACACACAACACAACACACACACACACACACACACACACACACACACACACACACACACACACACACACACACACAACAACACACACACACACACACACACACACACACACACACACACACACACACACACACACCACACACACACACCAGGATAATATGTCCATCTGCGAAAGTATAGAAGCCTCCAGGTAATCTGTTGTTGAGAAGCTGTAGAGCAGTAGATGACATTATAGATGCTATTTCAGATGTACCCATTTACTCAATTATTCCCCAATGAAGGTGTTATTATCAGATACCACACATTACTACACTCATCCCTCTCTGAGTGTTCCGCTCCCACTAAAGTTATTCCATATCCCTAAGCATCTATCTCTCAAACAGAAACACACACACACATTGCATATAAGGCTGTAAGTACGCACGCACACACACACACACCACACACACACACACCCACACACACACACACACCACGCACACGACACACACACACACACACACACACACCACACACACACACACACACACACACACATCACACACACACACAACACACACAACCACAGCACACACCACACCACACACACACACACACACACACACACACACACACCACACCACACACACACTGTGGATTGCATAATAGCTTCATGTTAGACAAAATAATTAACCTTACATCATCAGTCAGGAAAATGTAATGTACAGTGTTGTGTGAATAGTACAAATATAAAGGAACTTTAGATCCACAGTTGTAGGCAAATGGACTCTTAAAACTGTGTCCTGTAATTGTTATAACTCCCTTCTACATCCTCGTCAATCTACATTCTAGAAGTAGCTGGCGCCCAGCCCCTAGACACAACTCCCTCTCCGGCACCCAACTTAATAATTCTGACCTTCCAGTCCTTTATCTTCATGTCTCTCCTGCCTCTCCATCCATCCCTTCCACCCCTTCTTCCAACTCCTGCAATGCCAGAAGTGCTTCTAAGTGATGACGGACATCTTTAAGCCACAGACAGTGTTTACTCTTCTAAAAATAAGAGGTTAGGCTCTAGCACACGTAACTGTCCTACATGCGAGGCAGAGAGACTAGAAATGGATGCCATTAAGAAGACTGGTCAGGTTTATGAAGAGCCCAAACCACGGGTTAGGGCAGATGTCACACTGTATCATCTATCGCTCTTTTACCACTACTGCTCAGTCCCCTGCCTCTCTCCCTCTCTTTTTTCCTCTCAATCTATCTCTCCCTCTCTCCCTCTTGTTTTGTCTCTCTCCCCCTCCCTCTTTTTTGTCTCTCTCCCTCTCCCTTCTTGTTTTGTCTCTCTCCCTCTCGCCTCTTTTTGTCTCCTCTCTCTCTCTCCCTGTTTTGTCTCTCTCCCTCTCCCTCTGTTTTCGTCTCTCTCCTCTCCCTCTTGTTTGTCTCTCTCCCTCTCCCTCTTGTTTTGTCCTCTCTCTCTCTCCCTCTTGTTTTGTCTCTCTCCTCTCCCTCTTGTTGTTCTCCTCCTCTCCTCTGTTTTTGTCTCTCTCCCTCCTCCCTGTTTTTGTCTCCTCTCTCTCTCTCTCTCCCTCTTGTTTGTTCTCCTCTCTCTCCTCTTTTTTTCTCTTTCTCTCTCTAATCTCTCTCCCTCTTGTTTTCGTCTCCCCTCACTATCTCCCTCTTGTTTCTCCTTCTCTCTCTCTCTCCCTCTTGTTTTCCCTCCCCTCACTCTCTCCCTCTTGTTCTCTCTCATCTGTCCGTCTCTCTGTGTGATCCAGGGTGGTTTATTCTTAGCCCCAGTGGTGAGGTCAGTCTCTGGGAGTGAGGCTGTAAGCAGGGTCTTCATTGTAATCCTCCTATATCCTCCAGCAGCTGTGACATCAGAAATGGGATGCTATTATGTTTTGTATATATGTATATCCTTGTGGAATGTATGGTCTATGTTATGTTTGTGTATATATTGTATGATTCCTTGTGGAATGTATGTTGCTGTTCTTATGTATATCATTTTGCTGTAAAACAAACTTTGTGGATGATCAAGTTGTCTGCCCCTACGTTCTACCGCCCTAGACATCTCAATTAGATATTTTACTAAACCACGTAACATTGACACTATTTACAGGACAGCTTGTGGTCTGCTGATCTCATGTTCCCATAAAACAAAAAACCCTATTAATTGAGTGACAGGCAGATTCTTTACATGGCTGGGTGGGTAGAGATATTGCTGTAGCTTCTCTCCTTACCAATACCACACAGCCAGCACATGCTAGTGAAKGATGTTTTTACAGAGTTTTCAGTTGTTTTGGATTGCAGATACCAGCAACCCTTAGGTACCAGGAACATGTAGACATACATAATTAGGTAAATWAACCATATTGAAATCACAAATACCAGTGCATTAGAGTTTGGCAAACTATCCTAGATGTTGGCACCAAAGGTTCCAAGACATTAACATTCAAATTCATATTGTAATAATGTTGTCTAAAGACTTTTGGTGTCAGCTTATATAGAGCATGGTTAGATGGCCTCATGGTTAACCCTAGTAATGAATAATGAAGTACTGTAAGTTGCATGGCTCTTCAGATATCTAGCTAATAGGTCTGATCCTGAAAGACTGGGGTAAACAGATCTGAGAGGTAGCAGTGTGGATCGGCTTGAATATCCCTGTTGTTTAGGTAATGGTAATGTAACCTGGCTTCACGTGGATAGCTGTCCTCAGCTGACTCTGTCTACTCCACACTAACACTGGGACTAATGCTGTCAGGATTGTTCAACACTGTAACACTATCTTATAGTGGAAACACTAGCCTCTCCTTAGCTGAGTTGTGGGTGGTTGTAAGCTGCTTTCTGTGACAAATCGGTGTGTTTTTTTCATCCCACCACACGCTATGTGAGAATAGGCCTTTGTGTGTTCGTTAGTCGGGCATTTACACCTGATGTTGGCACGGAAGCACTGTGTGTGTCAGTGTGTGAGAGTGAGTATGAGTGTGTTTATGTGTGTGTGGGCATGCATGCGTATATGTATATTTGTGTGTATGTCCTCCCTCTATCACCCTCTCAAGTAAATCCTGAGGTACAAGTGTGGATCACGTAGAGCAGCATAACAAGGGCATTGGCTTACAGACCACACACAGGACAGGCTCCGTGCTAACCCCAGGGCTGTGTCTATCAGGCTATCAGAACAGGATCAATTCCCTTGGATGTGCCTTAGTGTGTTTCCTTAAGGCACAGAGGAGGTGTGAGGCCAGTCTGTGACCAACGCAGCTGTCCAGACTGGGGCCATGTGGCCGAACATTATTACCCCTCACACACACACACACACACACCAACCACAAGCATGGTTGGACACACACCACACACACACACACATCACACACGTACACACACACACACACACACACACCACACACACACAACACACACACACACCACACACACACACACACACACACACACACACACACACCACACCACACACACACACACACACAACACACACACACACAGCTCAGTCGTGAATGTCTTAATACCGCAAGGATTGTTTATGAGACAGTATGAACTCGAGCTATAGCAAGATGGAGGAAGTAGTACTTTGCTAAAGTTGATTGTAAGGCCAGGTAATCAGGTTCCATTTTGTCCGGACACACCAGAACTTGTTTATGTTCTTGGCATGAATAAAGGCACTTGGGTGAGGCTGACTAAACAGAGTGGGGTTCGGACATAATCGTGTTGCCCCTGTCTCTGAGAGTCTGTAGTGTTTGTGGTGTTTGTGTGTGTGCGTGTGTGTCACCCATGTTGCCTGGGTGTCTGAGTAGTTGATCAAACAGGCTCACTGTCAATTGGCCCGTTCAGATTCATTAGACTTGATACCAGCAGGGTTCTCGTAAGTCACGAGATATTCATATTTTTTGTGTTCACATTAGCTACACTTACCAAGGCTTTGGCGAAGCTACATTCTCCCTGCACACCTCTAGTACTGTATATCACACAGTAGACAGTTTGKAATAATGCTATAAGAGCGGCTTCTCATCTAAACCATTACACACTTCAACAATACAAAATGATACACACACACATTCACAAGCATGTGTTTTATTTTTCCATTTGCAAACTGAAATTACAGAATGAGTCAGACACAACTAGCGGGCTAGATAACAACGTTATGACTASGCTACCAACAACCCTAGCTATGAAAAAAACAATTAGCTACAGCTCTCTAATACAAAAGTGCATAAACGTTATCATACAGTATCATATGCATTATGCAGAGCTAGGTAGCAAGCTAAACAAAGAATGAAGGCTATGCATCACAKAATTGACTAACATTGCTAGATAACGTTAGCTAGCTAGCTAAACCAGCCATCTAGTAGATTACATTACAATTTAAGCTTATTAACTCAAAACAAACCAGGCATTTTTTTAACCTATAATGCAAACCATTACAGTAATTAGGCCTACATGGGGTATAGGATATAGCTAAGCAAATTGTACCGGAAAATGTTAGCTTTTAGCTCATTCACAGTTTAGGGAGTTATTGTTGACTTGCCTGCCAATGCTGTCTCACCCAGAAACACTTTTGACAGCWGTTTTCTTAAAGCCACGGTGACCATGCAATGGGCTATTACTGCATTTGAAGGTAAAAGCCCAATTAAACGTCTAAAATATAAGTAAAATGTCTATACATTTAATCTATTTCAAAAACATTGCTCTGATATAAAGATTTTTACGGTAGGTGCATTTGGCAACATGAGACAATTATGTTTACATCCGATGGCTCGGAGGGGTGGTGAATCTCGAGAAAGGCTCGCCCACGACCTCCAGAGCTGGCACAGGGGATGCGGAAAATTTKCAAGTTTACATTAAAGTAAAAGGTCTCGAAAACCTCTAGAGAATCTCTCGTAGTGAGAATACAGCCAATGTTACTGTAGGTCAAAGTACAGTCCCGAGACGGGAGTACAGGAAGCTAGTTTATCGTGGCTTTACCCCAACTACAGTATATATACAAAAGTATGTGGACGCCGCTTCAAATTAGTGGATTCAGCTATTTCAGGCACAACTCTTACTGACAGGTGTTTAAAGTCGAGCACACAGCCATGCAATGTCCATAGACAAACATTCGCAGTATGGCCTTACTGAAGAGCTCAGTGACTTTCAACGTGACAACGTCATAGGATGCCATCTTTCCAACAAGTCAGTTTGTCAAATGTCTGCCTTGCTAGTGCTGCCCCTGTCAACTGTAAGTGTTGTTATTGTGAAGTGGAAACATSTAAGAGCAACAATTGCTCAGCCACGAAGTGGTAGGCCACACAAGCTCACAGAACGGRAACGCCGAGTGCTGAAACGCATAACACGTTAAAATCATCTATCCTCGGTTGCAACACTCACTACCGAGTTTCAAACTGCCTCTGGAAGCAACATCAGCAAAATAACTGTTAGTCGGGAACTTAATGAAATCGGTTTCCATGGCAGAGCAGCCGCACACAAGACTAAGATCACCAAGCGCAATGCCAAGCACCGGCTGGAGTAGTGTAAGGCTCACTGCCATTGGACTCTAGAGCAGTGTAAACGCATTCTCGGGAGGGGAATGCTACCTGCCCCAATGCATAGTGCCAACTTTAAACATTGGTGGAGGAGGAATATTGGTCTGGGGCTGTTTTTCATGGTTCGGGCTAGGSCCCTTAGTTCCAGGGAAGGGAAATCTTAACGCTACAGCATAAAATTACGTTCTAGACGATTCTGTGCTTTGTGGCAACAGTTTGGGGAAGGACCTTTCCTGTTTCAGCATGACATTGCCCCCGTGCACAATGCAAGGTCCATACAGAATTAGTTAGTCGAGATCAGTGTGGAAGAACTTGACTGGCTTGCACAGAGCCCTGACCTCAACCCCATCGGACACCATTGGGATGAATTTGAATGCAGACTGTAAGCCAGGCCTAATTGCCCAACATCAGTGCCCAACCTCACTAATGCTCTTGTGGCTGAATGGAAGCAAGTCCCCGCAGCAATGTTCCAACAACTAGAGGAAAGCCTTCCCAGTTGAGTGGAAGCTGAAATAGCAGCAAAGAGGGGACCAACTCCATATTAATGCCCATTATTTTGGAATGAGTTGTTCGACGATCAGGTGTCCACATACCTTTGGTCATGTAGTGTATCTCCTTAATGCTGAGTACTAAGCAGAGACGCATCGGGTCCCATCTTTACAGTCTTTGATATGACTCGGCTCAGGCTCGAACTATATATAAATATTTATGTCATATGACACTAAGAGAAAGACATATATTATCCCTGCTATTGGAGTATGTGTGATGGGAGAGCAGACAGTAATGATGTACTGTAGAGTGGTAAGGTGAGTCGACACCAAAGATTCTTCACTGTGTGTATATATAGACCCAACTCCATGCTGTAAAGGTGCATGGACTGTAAGTAAATACACAGAGCAGCATTCCTCACCCTTCATCATACTCGTCTGATCTGCTCTCCTCTGGCAAGCCAGGTACAAGTTAATTTTCTCCTTGTCCTTGGTCTCTCTTTGCCTTTCAGCACCAGCAGTGTGTCTCTGGRAACTTTCAGACTGTCACACTCAGGGGAAATAAGGCTCAAATGCTGCTATTTCATATTGGGTTTCAGGGTCTTTTTCTGTGTCCCTGCACCGGAAAGCATTGTAGTAGACAAAGGTGTGTCCAGTCCCTCTGGGGCGATGTGTTCCTGCTCTGTTCCTGTTCTCAGAAGGTCTGTTATTGTGCTGACCAGCAGACCGCTCCCAGAGGATGTGTGTGTGTGCATGTGTGCAAATATGTGTGTGTGTGTGCAAAATTGTGTGTGAGTGTGTGTGTGTGTCTGTTTTTCTAACCTGTCCCTGCAGAATGCAGCTGTTTGGTGGCTGTGATTCTGACTTCCTGGAGGCTCGGTGAGAAACAGTGAAAACACACAGCCTGTTGACAGGAGCATGTAGCATGGACAATGTCACAGAAATGGTGCATTCTGGGATAGATTCAGCCCTCCCACAGAGGTCTCAGCACTCATTCCATTATAGTTTCATTGTGACTAGAAGTAAGTTATATCATGATTTGTATTGCATTTGTATTGCATTTGTATTTGTATTGTATTTGTATTGTATTTGTATTGTATTTGTATTGTATTTTTACTTAGATATGTAATGCTCATTTTATAATGCATTTTTCTTTCACTAATGCACATCAATCAATCAAATGTTTTTATAAAGCCCTTCTTACATCAGCTGATGTCACAAAATGCTGTACAGAAACCCAGCCTAAAACCCCAAACAGCAAGCAATGCAGGTGTAGAAGCACGGTGGCTAGGAAAAACTCCCACATTAAATTATACAAATGCAGCTCACAGATGGTTCAACTCAGTACAGCTATTGATCTCTGCTTACATGACAGCTAAAATACCTGCCTTCATAGTCCTCTAGTCTTATAATGTGACATCACTATCCTTGCACACACAGTGTCTGGTTTAAAACGTAATCTCACCCTCTCCCGCCCTGGTCAAAGTAGAACATCTAATAGTGCCTCCAAAACCATCACTTGGGGAGATGTGTTTTCCCTCTCTCTTCTCTCCCCTGCTCCCTCAATGTGTATGAGAATGCGTTGGAGCCCTCTTCCCTTCTATAACAGACAGTAGCAGGCTGTGTGTGTGTGTGTGTGTGTGTGTGTGTGTGTGTGTGTGTGTGTGTGATGGTGTGTGTGTGTTGTGTGTGTGTGTGGTGTGTGTGTGTGTGTGTGTGTGTGTTGCAGAACACTGCAGCCTTTGTCTTGAGAGAGACTGGTGCGTTCATTAAGTGTCCAGGTGCTCAGGTTCACAGGCCACAGATACACTGTGTGTGTTTCTGTATGTGTGTGTGTGTGTGTGTGTGTGTGTGTGTGTATGCGTGCATGTGTGAGCGTTGTAACCCACAAAGCGGTGACAACCCCCTGTTCCTTAGTACAGTGCCGTTGGAAAGTTTTCAGACCCCTGACTTTTTCTACATTTAGTTAAATTACAGCCTTATTCTGAAATGGATTAATTAAATAAAAAATACTCAGCAATCTACACACAATACCCCATACTGACAAAGTGAAAACAGGTTTTTAGAAATGTTTGCAAATGTATATTTAAAAAATAATAATAATACCTTATTTACATAAGTATTCAGACCCTTTGCTATGAGATTCTAAATTGAGCTCAGGTGTATCCTGTTTCCATTGATCATCCTTGAGATGTTTCTACATCTTGATTGGAGTCCACCTGTGGTAAATTCAATTGATTGGACATGATTTGGAGGGTACCAAAAAGTTTCTTCGGCATTGAAGGTCCCCAAGAACACAGTGGCCTCCATCATTCTTAAATGGAAGAAGTTTGGAACCACCAAGACCCTTCCTCGAGCTGGCCTGAGCAATCGGGGAGAAGGGCCTTGGTCAGGGAGGTGACAAAGAACCCGATGGTCACTCTGACAGAGCTCCGGAATTCCTCTGTGGAGATGGGAGAACCTTCCAGAAGGACAACCATCTCTGCAGCACTCCACCAATCAGGTCTTTATGTTAGAGTGGCCTGACAGAAGCCACTCCTCAGTAAAAGGCACATGACAGCCCGCTTGGAGTTTGCCAAAAGGCACCTAAAGACTCTCAGACCATGAGAAAYAAAATTCACTGGTCTGAGGAAACCAACATTGAACTCTTTGGCCTGAAAGTCAAGCATGGCATCATGCTGTGGGGATATTTGTCAGCAGCAGAGACTGGGAGACTAGTCAGGATCGAGGGAAAGATGAACGGAGCAAAGTACAGAGATCCTTGATGAAAGCATGCTCCAGAGCGCTCAGGACCTCAGACTGGGGCTAAGGTTCACCTTCCAACAGGACAACGACCCTAAGCACACAGCCAAGACAACGCAGGGTGTAGCTTCGGGACAAGTCTCTGAATGTCCTTGAGTGGCCCAACCAGAGCCTGGACTTGAATCCGATCGAACATCTTTGGAGAGACCTGAAAATAGCTGTGCGGCGACGCTCCCCATCCAACCTGACAGAGCTTGAGAGGATCTGCAGAGAAGAATGCAGGTTACCAAGCTTGTAGTATCATACCCAAGAAGAGTCGATGCTGTAATCGCTGCCAAAGGTGCTTCAACAAAGTACTGAGTAAAAGGTCTGAATACTTATGTAAATGTAATATTTCCGTTTTGTATTTTTAATACATTTACAAAAATGTCAAAAACCTGTTTTTGCTTTGTCATTATGKGGTATTGTGTGTAGATTGATGAGGGAAAAAACTATTTTAGATTAAGGCTGTAACGTAACAACGTGGAAAAAGTCAAAGGGTCTGAATACTTTTCGAAGGCACTGTATATGGTCTCCCAAACTCGGTCCTGGGGCCCACCCTGGGTGAACGTTTTGGTTTTTGCCCTAGCACTACACAGCTGATTCAATTAACCAACTCATCATCAAGCTTTGATTATTTGAATCAGCTGTGTGGTGCTAGGGAAAAAAACAAAACGTTCACCCAGAGTGGGCCCCAGGACCGAGATTGGGAAACCCTGCCTTAGAATAGCATTTACACTTTCTCACTCTCTCTTTCATTCTCACAATCTCTCTTTTTTGTGAATCACCCCTCTCTCACATTTTTCTCTCTCTTTCTCTTTCTCTTTTTCTCTCTCTTCTTTCCCCTCCTCCCCCTCAGTTAAGTGTGTAACCACTCTGTGCTAGGTTTACCACTGGACCTCCTGGTTGCGGTTGTAACTGATTGACAGGTGGAATTCCTACTGTCTGTGTAAATCAGCACTGTGACACACAGTGCTCACACAAAACCACGCATACACGCACACACACACGCCAACAAGCTCTCACAGTCTCACTGTACAATTAGAAGTTTTTCCACATTTCTTCAAACATCATTATTGAATTTACAAAAATAAGTGTATGTCACTAGGATTGAACACATTACCCTCAGAGCCGGAGCTTGTGGATTACACCTTCTGTATCCTGTGCATGTACAGTGTAATTGATATAGTGTGGTAATGTGAAGAACAACATGACCTGCACCAAAGTCAAATTATGATTTAACATTAGGCCAATGAGACAGTGACCAAATTAGGATATAACATTAGGCCAATGAGACAGTGACCAAATTGTAAAATTCTCTGGTAGAATGCCCTGCTTTTATTTCATCACACTCACAACCATAWRCTATTTTCTGTAATTAGCTTGCCAATAACTTGTCAGTAATGATCTTGTTGTGAGTTTATTTTCCTGTAATAATGAATACAAATTATCTAAAGTTAAGACGTTGTCAGATATATGATATGGTCATTATTTGAACTGGYTAGCCAGCTAACTTAGCTAGCTAACACATTAGAAACGAATAAAAACATTATTTGGAAAGTTGCTTTTAGTTTCCTGGTTTGCTATATTGACATATACTAAAATCATTTTCAAACAGATGGGTTTATTGGTGTGAAAATACACCAGTTATCCTATTTTGGACCACCAGGCTGCTGATGTCATGCAGCCTGTCGTTTTTGTGTTTATACATAACGACAACAACAAGTTTGATGTTGGAAGACAATAGAATTTTCAACAGGTCCCTGCGACAACTGTATAGAGAGATGTCGATAGAGGTAGTATAAACCAGCCTTTAGTCTTGAAATCTTTGGTTGTTTAGTACACTACCTTACTCACTGTTTAGCACATGGTGGAACATGTGAATACTTAAAGAGATGGGTGAGACTAAGGCATAAGAGGGTGTGAACGATGCTGAATGGGTGTAGACAAAGAAGAGCTCTCCAGTATGTGAACTAAAACATGGGCAATTTTGGAGTTACAAGTTTTATCAACTTTCAAAGCAGAATTACTTTCCCATTGTTCCTAAACTGTAGTGTATGAAATACCATTTTCTAACTCTGAGTCTATACTTTTATCCAATGTAAAAAAAATCACCATTTACAATGTTGCTACATAAGACCAAATCGAGCCGGTCGGTCACATATTAGGCTCATAGAACTGTTAAGTTAAAGAATTAAGGTTGGACTAGTTATAAAACAGAAAAACAACTCTACTGTTAAGTTAAAGAATTAAGGTTGGATAGTATAAAAACAGAAAAACAACTCTACGGTTCACTTAAAAAATGTATTAAGACTCGCCTTGATAATTCATTGTTGTGTAATGTGCAGTGGTCTAAGCAGTGAGTTCCTGCTCCATAGACCATGGGTTTAATCCCAGCTGAGTTTTTTTTTTTGCTCCTAGTGGTCGGTTTTGACGGTGTCTCCGGATGTCCTGGGTACCTGAAAATCGTAAAATGTCGCCTTGAATCTGTACTGATCTTTCTGCATATGCATGCACATATGCATTGCCGTTTGACATAGTGTGTGAGAATAAAAACACCAGACTCTGGCCTCCTTTTTCTCACAGCCCCAATCGCCCTCTAGCACTGCCACCTGTGACCTCTCAAGAGGGAGGAAAAAGGGAAGGTGGGAAGGAGGAGGAGTGTAAAGTGAGAGTATTCCATGTTATTTCTCTGTTTGTTCCATATTATTTCTCTGTGTTTGTGCTGTTCACTCATCAGTGGTCGAATAACAGTAACTGTCAGGGGACTGAACACAACATCCCACACACGCAGGCACGCACGCACGCACACACACACACACAGTCTTGTATAACTAACCTTGTGGGGACACACAATTCAGTCCCATACAAAATCCTATTTTCCCTAACCCTAAACATAACCCGTACCCTTACCATTACCCTAACTCTAACCCTAACCCAAAAACCTAACCTTAATCCTAAACTGGTGTTAAGTATGGGACCTGTTAATGGTGAGTCGCGACATGTCTTAGTAAATGTATAATTATTTAATTGATTACTGGAATTGATTTGGGCAAGTGCAACTGCACTCTCTGTGCTTTGCGGTTTACCGTATCTTTTTTCAGCAGTTTTATTGAAGATCACTCCGCGACCCACACGCTAATGCGCTGTCATTCAGCAGCAGATGATGCACTGTCAGCCAGTCACTCACCATCACTCACTGCTGTCATCATGACCTCAAGCTAGCCACAAGTTCTGACTGAGCTCATACAGTGAAAATACAGCCATGAGTTTCTCTCTCTTGGCTCATACAAACTTTGAGAAATAACGAGGAGCGCCCATAATGTTTTTTGTGCAGGGAAGTTCTTAGTAATGAGTCTCTCAAAATGAACAAATGAAAAAGACACCTCCTGACCAGACATCCATAGCATGATGGTAAACCTAGGGAGTTATTTCAGAATGGGCACACTGCTTCAGGAAACAGTAGAAAAGTAAGTCAGCCAGAAAGGCATTGTTGTCATTTTATAACAGGTGATAAGCAGAAATAAGGGAGTACTATCGGACATAGTAGTAGATGTGAGTTTCTCTTTCAAACAATCCCCTTGTACACAGCTAATAGCTAGCTAACGTTAGCCAAAGGAAGTTAGTTAGCTACTCTACTGACCCTAACCCTAAGTAACAGTACAGATTAAGATGAAAAGTTATCAGGCCTTACTGTATAAATGATTGTTGAAAACAAGTCTAGGTTTGAACTGTTGCTGTTAAAATACAAGTAATCATTTTTATTCTGGAATAAACTTATTGAAGCAAGATGCTTTTGAGGCAAACACACACACAGTTCTGGGTTGCTTATCTACAGAAGGAAGCGGTCTCCTGCCTGACTGAGAAAGCAGTAGATGTTCTGATCCAGTTTGGCACCACATACCTATATGAGTCAGGGTTTACAACTCTGGCGTACTTAAAAAACAAGTACAKAAAMARACTCAATGCTGAGCATGACCTCAGTGTTGACCTCAGTGTTGACCTCAAGATTGCACTGTCAAAAACTGAGCCCAGAATAGACATGCCTGTTGAAAACTTCAACCAGCCACACACCTCTCGTTTGATAGCTTCAACCACCCTAAGTAACAGTCAACCCTAAGTAACAGTACAACCCTAAGTAACAGCACAACCTAAGTAACAGTACAACCCTAGTAACAGTACAACACTAAGTAAAGTACAACCCTAAGTAACAGTAAAACCCTAAGTAACAGTACAACCCTAAAGTAACAGTACAAACCTAAGAAACAGTACAAACCCTAAGTAACAGTACAACCTAAAGTAACAGTACAACCCTAAGTAACAGTACAACCCTAAGTAACAGTGCAAACCCTAAGTAACAGTACAACCTAAGTAACAGCACAACCCTAAGTAAAAGTACAACTAAAGTAACAGTGCAACCCTAAGTAACAGTAACAACCTAAGTAACAGTACAACCCTAAAGTAACAGTACAAACCTAAGTAACAGCCAACCCTAAGTAACAGTCAAACCCTAAGTAACAGTACAACACAAAGTAACAGTACACCCTAAGTAACAGTACAACACTAAGTAACAGTACAACACTAAGTAACAGTGCAACCTAAGTAACAAGTACAACCTAAGTACAGTACAACCTAAAAGTAACAGTACAACCCTAAGTAAAGTACAACCTAAAGTAACAGTACAACCCTAAGTAACAGTACAACCCTAAGTAACAGTCAACCTAAGTAACAGTACAACCCTAAGTAACAGTACAACCCTAAAGTAACAGCACAACCCTAAGTAACAGTACAACCTAAAGTAACAGTAACCCCTAAGTACAGTACAACCCTAAGTAACAGTAACCCTAAGTAACAAGTACAACCTAAGTAACAGTACAACACTAAGTAACAGTACAACCTAAGTAACAGTAACCTAAGTAACACGTACAGTACAGCTAAACTAAAGTAACAGTACAACACTAATAACAGTACAACCTAAGTAACAGTACAACCCTAAGTAACAGTACAACCTAAGTAACAGTCAACCCTAAGAAACAGTACAACCCTATAACAGTAAACCCTAAGTAACAGCACAACCTACGTAATGTACAACCTAAAGTAACAGTGCAACCCTAAGTAACAGTACAACCCTAAGTAACAGTACAACCCTAAGTAACAGTCACCTAAGTAACAGTCCAACCTAAGTAACAGTCAACCCTAAGTAACAGTACAACACAAAGTACAGTACAACCTAAGTAACAGTACAACACTAAGTAACAGTACAACACTTAAGTAACAAGTGCAACCCTAAGTAACAGTACAACCCTAAGTAAGCAGTACAACCTAAGTAACAACAACCCTAAAGTACAGCACAAACCCTAAGTAATCCCAGTACAACCTAAAGTACATGCAACCCTAGTACAGTACAACCCTAAGTAACAGTACAACCTAAGTAACAGTGCAACTCTAAGTAACAGTCCAACCTAAGTAACGTACACCCTAAGTAACAGTACAACACCTAAGTAACAGTACAACAATAAGTAACAGTACAACACTAAGTAACAGTGCAACGCCTAAGTACAGTACAACCTAAGTAACAGTACAACCCAGTAACAGTACAACCCTAAGTACGTACAACACTAAGTAACAGTACAACCTAAGTACAGTGCAAACCCTAAGTAACAGTAAACCCTAAGTAACAGTAACAACACACTAAAGTAACAGTACAACCTAAGTAACAGTACAACCCTAAGTTAACAGTGCAAACCCTAAGTAACAGTACACCACCTAAGTAAACAGTACAACCCTAAGTTACAGTACAACCTAAAGTAACAGTAGCAACCCTAAGTAACAGTACACCTAAGTAACGTACAACCTAGTAACAGTACAACCTAAGTAACAGTGTAACCACTAAGTAACAGTACAACCCTAAGTAACAGTACAACCCTAAGTAACCAGTAAAACCTAAGTAACAGGCAACCTAAGTAACAGTACCTAACCCTAAGTAACAGTACAACCCTAAGTAACAGTGCAACCCTAAGTAAACAGTACAACCCTAAGTAACAGTACAACCTAAGTAACGTACAACCTAAGTAACAGTACACCTAAGTAACATACAACCTAAAGTAACAGTACCACCCTAAGTAACAGTACAACCCTAAGTAACAGTAGCAACCTAAGTAACAGTACAACCCTAAGTAAGCAGTACCACCCTAAGTAACAGTAGCAACCC
The DNA here is from genome assembly GCF_002910315.2 of Salvelinus sp. IW2-2015. NCBI lineage: Eukaryota > Metazoa > Chordata > Actinopteri > Salmoniformes > Salmonidae > Salvelinus > Salvelinus sp. IW2-2015. The sequence continues at coordinate 27,093,018 of NC_036866.1, forward strand.
TAAGTAACAGTGAACCCTAAGTAACAGTACACAACCCTAAGTAACGTACAACCCTAAGTAACAGTAACAACCCTAAGTAACAGTACAACCCTAAGTAACAGTACAACACCTAAGTAACAGTACAACCCTAAGTACAGTACAACCCTAGTAACGTACAACCCTAAGTAACAGTACAACCTAAGTAACAGTGCAACCTTAAGTAACAGTACAACCCTAAGTAACAGTACAACCCTAAGTACAGTACAACCCTAAGTAACAGTACAACACTAAGTAACAGTACAACACTAAGTACAGTACAACCTAAGTAACAGTACAACAACCTAAGTAACAGTGCAACCCTAAGTAAAGTGCAACCTAAAAGTAACAGTACAACCCTAAGTAACAGTACAACCTAATGACAGTAAACAGACCCTAAGTAACAGACAACCTAAGTAACAGTACAACCTAAGTAACAGTACAACCTAAGTAACAGTACAACCAAAGTAACAGTCAACCTAAGTAAAGTACAACCTAAAGTAACAGTACAACCTAAGTAACAGTACCCTAAGTAACAGTGCACACCCTAAGTAACAGTACAACCCTAAGTAACAGTACAACCTAATGTAACAGCACCAACGCCTAAGTAACAAGTACAACCTAAAGTAACAGTGCAACCCTAAAGTAACAGTACAAACCCTATGTAACAGTAGCAACCCTAATAACAGACAACCCTAAGTAACAGTACAACCCTAAAGTAACAGTGCAACCCTAAGTAACAGTCAACCTTAAGTAACAGTGCAAACACCTAAGTAACAGTACAACCCTAAGTAACAGCACAACCCTAAGTAAACAGTACAACCTAAAGTAACAGTGCAACCCTAAGTAACAGTACAACCCTAAGTACACAGTACAACCCTAAGTAACAGTAACAACCTAGTAACAGTAACCCTAAGTAACAGTCAACCCTAATAACAGTACAACCCTCACAAGTAACAGTACAACACTAAAGTAACAGTAACAAAACCCTAAGTAACAGTACAACCTACAGTAACAGTACAACCCTAAGTAACAGTACCACCCTAAGTAACAGTGCAACATAGTAACAGTAAACCTGTAAGTAGCAGTAAACCTAAGTAACAGTAACAACCCTAAGTAAAGCAGTAGCAAACCCTAAGTAACAGTCAAACCCTAAGTAACAGACAACCCTAAAGTAACAGTACAACCCTAAGTAACAGTACAACCCTAAGTAACAGTACAACCCTAAAGTAACAGCAACCTAAGTAACAGTCAACCCTAAGTAACAGTCAACCTAAGTAACAGTACAAACCCTAAGTAACAGTACACCCTAAGTAACAGTGCACCCTAAGTAACAGACAACCCTAAGTAACAGTACAACCCTAAGTAACAGTGCAACCCTAAGTAACAGTACAACCTTAAGTAACAGTACAACCCTAAGTAACAGCACAACCCTAAGTAACAGTACAACACTAAGTAACCCAGTACAACCCTAAGTAACAGTACAACCCTAAGTAACAGTAACAGACCTAAAGTAACAGTAACAACCTAAAGTAACAGTACCAACCCTAAGTAACAGTGCAACCCTAAGT